>NC_090186.1:1646397-1793897 GCF_024679245.1 Pseudorasbora parva
GTTCTGAGTTAACACAATCGAGCATAAAAATAAACATATCACGGGAAAATACTAAAACGGGAAGACAGCGGGAAAAGAGCTAAATACGTGAGAAACCCGGAAAAAAAGGGAGGGTTGACAGCTTTGAGTCAATGACAGATAGCTGGTGGTTGGACCCTTTTCTTAAAGAATGCACCTGAAATGTATGCAATAAACATGTTTTTGACAAATATTTCAATTTGTTTGTGGTCTATATAGCCTGCAATTAGCCTACACGCCCGAAGGCACGGCTTGAAGACCCAGTAAGTGATGTCACGATATGCCAATTTGTTTAAATTCATACCTACGTAATCACCATCACCAAAAATGTACTTTTTTTTTGTATTAAAATTTGGAGAAAAAAAAATATAGACCTACCTACCGACCCTTTTTATTTTATTTTTTACTGTTACTGCAAACCAAAATATTTTTAAGGATGGCCTCAGCAGTATGGCAACATTTCAGCAGCCCGGTGGAGAACAAGGATGGCAATCGTGTAGTTGACAAGACCCACACAATTTGCCGTAAGTGTTTCAAGAAGCTTCCCCAACCGGCTGGCAACGTCGTGGTGTGAGCGTGGCGTTTCTGTTGCGTGTCATCCGCGGGGCGGCTGCGTGGCGTTTTCTCTTTCTTTGCACACCAGAAGCGTGTCTGACGAGGCGCTTCTGTTGGTATTGATGTACAGGAGGCCCTATACTTCATGGTAATATATATTGCCTATTGGTACCGCAAAGAAAATGTCGGCAGTAGCCTATTGATTATACAGATATATGGTATTGACGGCAAAATAGGCTACAGAATACTGTACAGAATAAAACTGTTTTGTCCCCCCCCATATCGAGGTTTGTATCGTACCGTGGGTCAAAAATCGTGATACGAACCGAATCGTGGGTTTGGTGTATCGTTACAGCCCTACCAATCATGCATTTTAGTTCATTTTAAACCATTTAGCCATCTTCGTTCCTGAAGAATTAAAATAAATTTGATCTATACATTCAATTAAAATAAGACACTATAGGGATGTTACCAATCAAATTAAATTATTTACCCAGAAAAATTACTACTGCATGAAATAATGTTATGAGATTTGTATTTTTGAATAAACACAATAAATGTTAAAAAATATAGGAAACTAAACCACCAGTAGGTGAGTCTTAATGAGTGAGTCATTGAGTCATTAATTCAAACGATTCATTCAAACGACTGATTCCTTTAAGAATGAGGCAGTCACTTACGAACAGGTTATTGAGTCTTTGATTCAACCACTGAATCATTCAAAACACGTGTTATGGTTCTGCTGTTTGGAGCTCTGTTGCTTGGAATCTTTGTTTGGACCTTTTTTCGCAGCTGAAATAAAACAAAAAGACTCAATATTGCATCTAAAATGTAAGTAACTAATGTTAATGATTGTTTATGGAGCTGTCATAGGAAATCAGTGTCATTTTCAATCGTGATGGTATTCAGGGAAACAGCACATTTGGTTGTGTGATGTTGTTTAACTGTATCATATGTTATAAAGATAAAAACGTAACATTTAGAAATGTTAACGCAATTGCTATGTGTGAGCGGCGCTTTTTTGATTTCTCCTCAAGATGCGCGAGGGTCAACAGCGTGTCGTTAGGCCTACCGTCAGTTCATTACATTAGCCTTTATTCATATCCACTATCAGTCACTTACACTAAATTCATCCTTTGCATCGTGGAAAGTTAGTTGCTGAGCTGTATTGTCCACCCCTTTAGTTTTGCTGAGCTGCAGGAATGCAGCGTGCTCCTTATGGTATTTCTGGATTATATTGGTAGTATTGCCGACAGGCGAAGTAGTTGGCGTGGCAAGCATAAAATATCTCTTCACATCCGACTCTCTGGCTCGCTCCATGTTGCTTCGAGCACGCGACACATGTGAAGCTGACGAATGACGTAGGGTTCTGCTGCGATTAAAAAACAAACAAACAAAAACACCTGGAGCGGCCTGTGGATCTGTTCATTTTTCTGATCCCCGATCCAGCTTTGTCGTCAGTATTGCGGCCGATATCGGATCGGTGCACCCCTGCTGAAAAGAGCATGTGTTTGAGCGAGGAAGAGCAGAATAAAGCGGTTCATATAGAGATCATAAACGTGTAGATCATAGATGGAGACGTCTTGTTTGCTCGGTCCTCTTATTTATCTTATGCCGCTGGGGATGGGGAGATCAGCGGGGGTAAAGTGAGCCGCTCGCTGTCAAAACATGAGACATCTGGGTTTACATGGGGTTTAAAACAATCCGGTTTGTGGATGCCAAAATGAGCGGATTAGAAAGAATCACTTCAGCTAGTGAAAAATCACAGCGAGTAGCGAAGATGAGTTTTTACAGTCAGTGCGACAACTGTGTTTATATTGCGTATTAATAGTGTGCTCAAACCTGGTGATGGTCGGATGCTGTTGAGAGAGAATAAATCCAGTGTTTGCACCAATCTGATGCTTGTGGAAAAGCATAAATCTGTCGCGCTGACAGTGTGCAAATGTTCCTGTGTGTGTGAACAGACGCTTTAACAGCTGTTCATTCAAATGATGTGTTTTGCAGCGAATGCCCATGTTTGTGCAAACAGACTGACACTGATTCAGCTAGTGATCCACCAATATATCAGCCTATGTTTGGCATTTATTAATAGCCATCATCAGCTGATACATGTCTCTGGCCAATCAGTGACGTAACCGTGATATGAGCTCAGGAGAGGAGCTTTAAAGGAGCTGTGTGTAAGAAATGTATTTCACTGAATCATAAAATGGCCCTGATATGTCTCTAGACATTAATAAATCATGTTAATGTCAAACACTTCTATCACTGACAGCAGTATAAAGTTGTTGTTGTTGCCCTCAGCTGATGTTGATGATGTCATGTGGTGTGGCCTGAAGCTCCGCCCTCCACCGATCGACCAATCAGGAGTCAGTAGTGTTCGGGTTGCCAGATCTGCTCTAGTTCCCACAGCTGCAGATCTACAAACGCTCTGCTGATCCTGCAGCCAATCTGGCAACCTCGAGTCAGGGGGAGGGGGAGGGGGAGACACCGCTTCTACAGGCATCTGAAAGGGACTGCAGGACCAGTTCTGGCCACAATCTGACACACACTTCTTTTAACAGTCAGAGCTCCAGCGGGACATGAAAGATGTTGTATGAGGGGAAGCATTAGTCTCGTTCTCATGTCTCACTCTGTGCGGCCCATTGAGTCCCACTAAAGAGCAGCACAATGGCTCCATTCACAGAGAGAGAGTGTCCTGACCCGCTCTCATCCAGGCTCCTAATGACCGCCGCACCACACACCGACAGATAACCAGACGGAGCTTCATCGTCATCATCATCACAATCATCAATCTTCATCATCATCGTCATCTCTCATCCAGGCTCCTAACACCGGCAGTTCAATAGGGAGCGCGCCTCTTAAAGGGGCCACACTATATTCCTACTGGTGGAATATGGACCTCCTCCAGTATGGTGTGGTACTGGTGCGCTCACAGGTCCACATGACAGCTTTCACATTACCAGTTTTTCATATGAACAGTGCACTGCTCCCCTGCGATTAATCGCGAGTTAACTCATGACAATCATGCGATTAATCGCGATTAAATATTTTAATCGTTTGACAGCCCTAAATAGAACTAGTATGCCAATTCCGCGATTCCGTCCGTGATTCTGTGATCGTGACTATTATAAAGACGAGACGTCTGCAGATGAGTGTCCTCCTCTGGTGCTGATAACACACGGTCAGCTGCATCAGTGGGAACTGGACCAATTAGCATTCACTATGAAGAGGCATTGTCAGGCAGCCAGAGAGAAGGTCCCGCCGCATGAAGACTGCCATTTGTTGCATATGAGAAGCATTAAATGCCACATGGACCGTTCATCAGCTCCGCTCATAACACACTGAGTTTACAGTGCATGTGTTTACTCGCTGGCCGTCTTCAGTCCTCTCGACCACACTCAGTGAGATCCGCTGAGAACGGTTCGAGAGGTCAGACAGAGGAAAGGGGACTTGGTTTCTTCAGTAGAACACAAATGAAGATTATTTTGTAACTCCAGCCGTTGCAGTCTGTCAGTCGTGTAATGTATGAAAATCTATGAGTAAAAAAAAACGCGCACAGACAAATCCATTTTAAACCCTGCTGCTCGTGGCGACACTGTTGTCTTAAGACACGAAATGATCGGTTTGTGTGAGAAACCTAGCAGTGTGTATGTGTATATACATAATTTTTTTAATGTAAATTTTTACCTGTTTGTGTGTGTTGTATCTGTGGTTTTGGTGGACAAACTGTTTGTAGTGATGTGATTTGCAGCTGTAGTTGGCTAATGATGTTTTTGGGAAACACCTCGACTGCTGCACATGATCTTGCATTGATTTGCAAGACAAATCCAGCAGTGCCTTTTCTCCGGGATTCGAGGCGCTGTGATTGGAAGAGCGGCACATTTTACCCCGATGACTTCTTCTCTTGGGCTTCAGGTGAAAGGCTGGCTCTCTAAATTGGCCTCCTGCAGATAAGCTGTTTTTAACTATGGTTGGGGAGAAGCCAAACCCCAGGACTCTTTCTAATCAGTCTGAGAGAAACACACACACACTGGGAAAGGACGAGCCGCGTCTGACTGCCCATGATCTGCTTTACACAATAATAGGACAAAGCAAACCATGGAATTAAACATGACTTTTAAAGGACAACTCCGGTGAAAAATTAACCTGGGGTAATTAACAGATGGTTACCGAGTAGATCGTTCTCTGGGATGCGTTTTCATGAAATCGAATGTAAAGAGTTTTATCTCTAAAAACAGATTAGCTTATAACGCCTGTCTATGGGGTAAGTGAAATTAAATCGCTAGTTAATACGACTAACAAGGCTCAAAATACTTTGTAAAGACAGTACATTACGCGTTTACAGACGGCAGCCATCTTGGAGAACAGTTTCGACGAGTCGAGCGACGAACGCTGTGTTAAGTGATGAACTGTGACTTTGACTCTCATATGGTCCGTTGTTTCCGGAAGAAAGCACTGAACGTGACAGAAAATAAAAATAATTAAAAATGTCCATGTAATTAGATTTCACAAACTTAATTCCTATCGACCAGCTCACTTAGCACAGCGCTCGTGGCTCGACTTGTCGAGACTGTTTCCAAGATGGCTGCCATCTGTAAACGCGTAATGGACTGTCTTTATAAAGTATCTTCTTATTAAACTGTTTGTACTCTTACAAAGTTCTCAATGCTTCGGTTTGCTTGTAGGGATCCTCATTATGCTGCCGTGTTAGTGTGAGGCTATTTTGAGCCTTGTTAGTGGTATTAACTAGCCATTTACGCTTTACATAAACTCTACATTCGATTTCATGAAAACACATCCCAGAGAACGATCTACTCGCTAATCATCTGGGTCATTTTTCACCAGAGAATGATTTCATAGGAGATCATCCCCATCCAGGCATTGGTTTAGTGAGCAGTTGAAGTGTCTGACGGCTCTCACACACACACACATTCCCACAACCCTTCCGAATGGTTAAGCAATCGCTGTCCCAGCATGCCACAGAATTAGGAGAGCACAGTCAGAGCCGCTCCGACAGGAAGCTCACCCTCAGACCTGTCCCCGTTTCCACACACCTTATTAAAAATAACAGCCTAACGCTTCACTGAAGTGACGTGCGTGATCAAGCTCTACTTTCTGATTTAAACTAGGACACAAGACCTGCTTTTAGAAAGTGTCGAGTGCAGAAAGATGAGCTCTGTGAAATCTGCTTCATTTGTTCACTCCTCAGGTTTTATTGGTTTAACTGTCAGTCCAACATTTTGAGCATGGACCTAAAAATGACATTTCACCAGCATTTTGGGTACAAATCTTGAATATTTTGGATCACACAGTTCTCGACTTGCATTTGCGACTGAAAATAGATGTGTGCGATCTTTAAAGAGTGTTTTGGAGCATATGTGCGAAGAAACAATCCCTGCGGATCAGTTTTCATAAATGTAAGATCATAACTCTTGAATACCTTAAATCGTATAACAAGCATCTTAATCGTTTTAAGCGTCTAATAGGGCTGCCATTTTTGATAAAATCGAATTCGAACAGATATCAAATATCAAGCAATGTATTCGAACATCTTTTATCCACGGATTGGACTTTTAAACCGATTAAACGCACCTAAAAAATTTGCGCTACATGGCACTTTAGAAACCGGATAGTTTATTTATAGCTCAATTATGGATATTTCACGGCATATTGGAATATCGAATAGAAAGTGACAGCCCTAGCATCTTATATTTTGGGGATGGAAAAACTCTGCCTAATGTGATTTATTAAACTTCAGAAGGCTGTGATTTCATTAATAAATGTGAGTGCGTCATGTCTCAAAGCCTGAAGGTGGCGCTGTTGTGTGTTCAGGCTCACACACACTAATGCCAAACACTAATGCTGATTATGACAATGTTTACCTTATGGTGTTTATACTGTAATCTGTATTATAATCTGAATTTGAATGAGCATATATTTCAAAATAAGAGTCCCTGTGTGTTTCGGGCACGCTTATTATTAAATGAGTCCAATTTCCACCCCGGTTATTTGCTTGCACAAACTGTATGACATCTATTTTAATTTCCATTTAATTTAAAGTGAACTGTAGCTTCTGTCCTGGATTATTTCCCCATATCACCCTTTGGTTCAGTGCACAGCCCTACATCTGATTTATTCACATGAGTTGTGCCACATTCTCCATTACACAGTGAATGCCATTGGGATGAGTGGATGGGGATGTTTTTCACATCATGGAAGTCCTAGTGCTGTAGTTTCTGATGGTGTGTGTGTGATGTGGTGAACAGTATCACGTTAATGATTAGTCCGTGGATGATTTCAGCTGAGAGAGAGAGAGAGAGAGAGAGAGAATATCAACACCCTCCGCATACTTTAAATATTTCAAATGAAACTGTTTATCGAGCCTTTAGACAGTATTTGATACATCAGGCTCTCATAGGAGGCTCAAAGTTGTGTCCGTTTTGGTGGCATATGCTCCTGATATTGAATCTCTGCGA
Organism: Pseudorasbora parva; assembly: GCF_024679245.1. Lineage (NCBI taxonomy): Eukaryota > Metazoa > Chordata > Actinopteri > Cypriniformes > Gobionidae > Pseudorasbora > Pseudorasbora parva. The sequence continues at coordinate 1,653,447 of NC_090186.1, forward strand.
CCTTGAGATTTATTTGTACGCGTGTGAATAGATGTTGAGGTGTGGTCTGTTTTCTAGAGAGGCACAAATCATAAACCGTCTGTTTTTTTGGTTTCATTTTGGCTGACCTCTTCTCCAAACGTGCACACAAATATTTCCCGAAATGTCATTTGTGTGAAAATACAATATGATGAATGTGTGCTTAGAAAATCCCAGACACCGCAAGATCGGTCAGATTCACAACGCTCGAAATATAGGAAGATATAAATCAGGGCTCAGCAATGAGGATTTTTTCTTTTGGACCGGTCAGGCCAGTGGTTCACATTTTAAGAAAAAACTCTCTAATTTTGAGTTATTTTTTCCCCCAAAACAAGACGACAACTTGTGCTTGTCTAGTAAATACTTCTTGTTTTCCCTGGGATATTTCATGTTTACGTTCATTTAAAAGACATAACCGACTATGTTTACGATGATAATCGGCAAGACGGGCATTTTGTGTGAATAACCACGCGCTGTGAGAACCAAACTGAGACACTTTCTCGTCTGTGTGCATGAATACTTAAATTAAATACTTCTCACTCATGTCAGGGGTCTCTCCTCAACCACCAGTAAATAGGCAAAGCTTCCTAATGTGCAAATGATGAACTCCAGTGAAGATGCAGCGCTGCCCGAGTGTCTTTCCTTATTGTTGAGCCCTGTAAATACTATTGTGCAGAGGTTTATAAGTGTGTCTGAAGGGAACAGATCGCTTCGGCGTTTTCTCTTCCAGTCGCACCAGCTGGAAAAGGTTGTAAAATGGCACCATTTGCTCTCAGTCTGGAGCTCTGTAATGTCAATCAGTGATATCTCTGTAACAATGCTAGTAGCTACTTCCATAACTGTATAGTTTATGGAAGTAGCTGCTAGTATTGTTATTAAGATATCACTGATTGACATTACGTTTACATTTGTGGTTCACTTTTCCAGTCGAAACCATGGCTGTTCGTTCTGTGGTGTCATCAAACACAATTACAGTGATGCTCTTCCAGATCTGATTTGTGTTCTGGCTTAGGAGCGACCCTCCGGAGCTTTCTCTCTCTCTGTGTGTGTGTGTGTTTGTGTGTGATAATGTGATTGCCGTTGTGTTTTCCTGTGTAATCTCCTGATGGGAGGCCAAACGGATGACATGAACATTTTGAGCACTGTTGTTTCTGCACCCACAGGCCCAAGGCCGTTTGGGACAGATGGCAGCACAGATTCCATCAGGCGTATGTTTCCCTCTTAAACTTCATTAACAAATGAGTTGGGGTTGGGTGCTTATTTGGTCAACAAGTGCAGGCTGGATAGATTTCCTGAAAATAAAATGAGTAAAAATGGCTTTAATGTAGAGGTCGATCGGTTTTGCAGATTAATCGGCACCGATAGCTGATTGGTGGGATAATCGGTTATTGGCAAAAATCAATAGTTTTTCCGGTTTGCGTGCGTTGCGGGCGCGGCTGGGAAGGGTCTGCTCCATTATATAGCACGAGAGCGGCCTCTAGAGGACAAATTAACTATCACTGACGTGGATTACATTAACACGTGAAGCTGCACAGAGCGCGCCGACACATCTGATGAGCGTTTAAAACACTGAATGGGAAACAGTGTGAATACAGAACACTTCAGGACATGTTGCCAAATCATTATAATGCTTTAGCAGGGAAAGAAGAAGTGTGTACCTGAGGCTGACAGGACGCTAACATTAGCAACGTTTCCTCAAGCAGTTAAAAATGGCGTGTAAAATGTGGTGTAAAATGTGTTATTTTGGCAAGATTACCTTCTGAAATTGTCATTCCTGGGTCTATATATCCCATAATTGAGGTCGCTTCAACCCGCGGACATGGAAAACAACCGGTGGGAAAACCGCAGACTTGGCAACCAAGTGCAGTTGAGTTCTGTTGACATTTGACAGCTAACGTTATGCGTCGCTCCGCTGCTCTGATTGGTTGTCGATCTGTCCAATCGAGGTCTTTCCTGGTTGGGTTGAAACACACCCCATAATCACAGCCCAATGAGCATCAGACTCGTATTCTGACTGGAGTATGAACACGTCAGGCTAGTGAATTATGGGTCAGTTATAAGGAATGCAGTCCTCTGTGGATCCTCATGTGTCCGGCTCGGATGGGTGGGAACGCCATGATGTAATGCTGCTCCGGCTCCAGAACTGATGGAGTTTGATCCAAACAGCTGGATGGGTCGGGATAGAGCTGCACACACTAGGGCCGGTGTGTGTGTGTGTGTGTTTGCATCAGTCTTGCTCTCTCACTATCAGCTCAAGATGACTGTCGCGGACAAAACCGCCATGAACTCCACTGAACTGCAGCACAAACCTGTCAAATTACAATCTTAAAGGGTTAGTTCACCCAAAAATGAAATGTCTGTCATTAACTCCTCTCCCTAATGTCGCTCCACACCCGTAAGACCTCCGTTCATCTTCACACACAGTTTAAGATATTTTATATTTAGTCCGAGAGCGTATGCAAGTGTATGCACACTATACTGTCCATGTCCAGAAAGGGAATAAAAACATCATCACAGTAGTCCATATGAGACATCAGTGGGTTAATTAGAGTCTCTTGAAGCATCCAAAATACATTTGGGTCCAAAAATAACAAAAACTACGACTTTATTCAGCATTGGCTTCTCTTCCGCGTTTGTGTTCAATCCTCAAATAAAGATTCAGACGGTTATGAATCAGTGTCAATACGCGGAAGAGACGACTGCTGAATAAAGTCGTAGTTTTTGTTATTTTTGGACCCAAATGTATTTTGGATGCTTCAAGAGACTCTAATTAACCCACTGATGTCTCATATGGACTACTGTGATGATGTTTTTATTCCCTTTCTGGACATGGACAGTATAGTGTGCATACACTTGCATACGCTCTCGGACATTAATGACATAAATTCTTCTTTTAAACCATTAAAGTGCCGTAATGTACTAAAACAGTGATATGAAAACATCAAAATTACGTTTATACCTCTCAGATGATGCGTATATAAAGGCGAGTAGATGAGTCAAGAATATGAACGCAGTGCTTTCTTTATAGTGGGTTTTGATGGGGAAAACACAAGCGAGAAACACTAATGTTGCACTAATATTCTGTATTCATCCGCTTTCCTGTATAAAGTGTGCAACACCAGTAAGGTGTATATTGAATTTGGTATTTTAACATCACTGTCTTACTGCATTAATACTGACTACAAACCTGGTGAAAATGAGTGGTGGTCAGTGGAGGAGAGCCTTGTTTTGTTTTTGACACACACGTGTAACCTATGGACAGAAGTGTATCTATAAGCTGCATTCAGTTCCCACATATATCCGGCTCTGTGCTTTCAGGCCGGCGGGATCATCGTTTCTTATGCTTCCTTTGTCATATTAGATGGATTTTTTCCACTGAACTCATGGCAGGGTCATTTTCAGGTCAAATGCTGTCACTTCCTGCCTTTTATTTGTTTATTTTGTATCCATGATGGCTTTCTGCGTTCTGAACAGAAACCGCATTCGCAGCACTTTTAGCTTGCCTGGTGTGATTTATTTCCTGGAGAAATGGGGGAAATTATGCTTTATATCTGAAGTCCTGCACACTGAATGTGTGTTAGTGAAATATTGTGTTCCCCAGAAGCTCCAAATATGAGGATGATCCCTTTTCAGTGGTGTATTATCATGTATAAAGACTCATTTATGTTTTGAGAGCAAGCATGATAATATAAAGATGCTTTTGTTTTTCCAGAAAAATCACAATTTATTAGAAAATATATCACACTGTTTTAAAATATTATCTGAAAGAAATGGTCAAGTTTCCATAATATTTTGACCCACTGTTGGCGTAATGTTAGTCAGGATTCGAAATGAACGGGCTTTTGGGAGAAAACCACCAAAATGACCAAATATGAGCCTTGAATATAAGATCAAGGGACAGAAACCCCATCACGACGCTCGCAATTTAAGGGAAAAAAGAATCGATTACATGAGCGGATCTAAAAGATATTTGACATGATTTTTTGCAGCTTTACCATTATTGCCAATCACAGACAGAGAGAGACTCACACTCAGACACACACACACACGTCTTCTGTATGTGCAGCTGCGTGACGTGCAGAGGTCACAGGTCGCTCGCTCCTGAAGGTGGCTGGAGAAGCTCTGCGGCTCTGAGTGTGCATGTTTTAAACGCCTCATGAATAATTCATTGCTCTGGAGTGGAGTGTATTCAGGGATGTTTCCAGTGTGTTTAAAGCTCTTAAATGAGGGCGATTTGTTCCAGCCCAGCGGGTGGCATCAGATGCAGTGTGTGTGTGTGTGTGCGTGCAGTCCTCTGTGTTCAACGCTTCCCTCTCGCTTTGACCTTCTTTTATTGCTGCTGAGTTGACATGACACAAAGTGCATGCGTAACCAGGAACTGCCCGTCTCCATAGCAACCCAGAGCCTGGCAACTGGAAGGGGCGGCAGGCGACACTTCAGAGCCAAAGCATCCTCGAGGCTCAGTTTGACTGCCAAACATACGAGTGTGATGTTTAAAGAGCATGCAGCAGGTCACGTGATGCTGTAACGCTAATGTAGAGCTCATTTCAGGGTCCATTTAACCTGCTGAGTGTGAAGGCTGAGTGGACATGTCCCCTGTAGGTGTCCGTGACAAATCATGATTCCGATGAGCCGTTCTGAAGCGCAAAGTAGAGGTGAGCCGGACGTCGTCATGTGAGCGAGTCATCGTGCGTCACTCCCGAATAACAGAAAATGGGCAAAGAGGTGGGATGTGGGTGGAGCTTAGGTGACGCAATGACTATAGACGGCGGATAAAAATGGCTATCCACCTGTCACTCAAAGTGGCCACGCCCTTAATTATGCAGAACTTTAAGGCTTTATATAATGTAAACGAATGAGTTATGAAAAAATTCACCCCCTCACAGTCGTCATGAAGGTCAAAATTAGCCTTAAAGACCAAAAACACAATTTGTACCAGACTGAAAAGTTGGGCATTTTAACATTCTGCTCCTTCTGGAGCCGCTCTAGTGGCCAGTCGAGGATCTGCGGTTTACATTACTTCCGTATTGGCTTCAAGAGAGATCGCAGGAGGAGCCGCTCGGTAAAAACACTATTTTCTTTGTAATTTCCCTTAATAATGCTGATGTTACGTAGTGCGCCTTTAAGACTTTTGTATGTAAATGAGCTGTGTTGTAATTGGCTGACCTCTGTGTTGCTCTTAATGTCAGCATGAAGTCAGTTAACCAGTGCATGTTATTCATTAGTGGATGTATAATCTGTCTGCTGACATCACGAGTGCCGAGTGGGTGTGACCAATAAATATTATGGGCTGCTTTTTATAAACCAACGAACTTGTTACTGTTGATTGTATGTATGTGTGTGTGTGTGTGTGTGTGTGTGTGTTTACATACTGGAATCACAATTTGTAGTTGTGAGCAGCTGTAAATCCATTAGCTCTTGTAATGCACATTATAGAGCTGGATGATCTGTAAAAATATTTAATCAATAATCACCTTTTAAATATCCGCTAATATCGTGTACCGGAGCCCCGCCCCCAAACGAGGCCACACCATAATCCCCATAGACTAATATAAAACATGTCTTAATGCTGGTGTGGTTATTAATGCCCACTGCTGTTCTAGAATGAGTTTGTGATGATGAAGAGAGAGGTGCGTTGAGTTGAGAAGTGAGTTGTTGGTATGATGAATGCTTGTTGGTCATGACGGTGTGTGTCTTGCCTATTTTTTTCCATAAGGTTTGATGTTTCTCTTTAACACATTTCATGAAGATGCATTCAATTTCCTTATTGTAACATGTAGCTCTGTTTACAAACTTGTAGTCAAGCTATAATGTATTTTATTATTTGTCTACAGAGATTAAAAACAAATTGGTTCATTCTGCATTTTTATTTTCATTTATAATGGTTGAAACCGAAATGAACCAGGATATATAGATTGCTTTCAGTGCACAAATCCAATATAGGCTGTTACACACATTCTCTCTCAACTCTGCATGTTTATGGAGATATTCTGTGTGTGTGTGTGTGTGTGTGTGTGTGTGTGTGTGTGTGTGTGTGTGTGTGTGTGTGTAGACAGACAGTGAAGGCCGTAGTCTCCTCTCTTCACTCGTCTCTGCTGTCAGGTGACTGTAATCTCTCTTATTGCGGTCACAAGACTCAGATTTGCAGTGATAGCCTGAGCTCCACAGGAGATGCTAATGCCGGACGGGGCTAATGGAAGCGGCTAACACTTATTTTGGACCAGCGAGGTTTTGCTGTGGGTGGGGCTAGCCATACAACTACAAACCATGTGACCAGTGAAATATCACTCATGTAATAGGAATAATCATGTAATAAATGTGCAGATTCTCAGGTGTGTGTGTGCGTAGCTTCATGAAGTGTGTTCAGAGCTCAGTCACTGTGTGTTTGAAATAAAACGGCTGGAATCTTTCAGATCACATTCCTGTGGATGGCCGGCAGTAAAACACACACACACACACACAAACACGCTCTCACGCGCACACTCTCGAACACACACACACACACATACATACTCTCAAGCACGCTCTCTCTCTCTCTCTCACTCACACACACACCGGTACAAAAACACACTATTACACACACGCGCACACTAACTCACACACACTCCTGCACGCTCTCATACTCACACTCACACACATACTAACACTCACGTGCACTCTCATGCACACTCACGCTCACACACACTCACTCACACATACTAACACACGTGCACACTCACGCGCGCACTCATGCACGCACACACGCTCACACACACACGCTCACACACACACGCTCACACACACACGCTCACACACACACTGGCTGCTCGGGTATTTCTGTGATGATCACGTCAGCTGACTGGAGCGCTGTCTTGTGTGTTTGCATTATTGCTTCAGAAAGAGTGTCTTGTGATTTTCTGTAAGGCAGACTCTGCTTTATTGGTGTGTCTGTGTGTGTGTGTGTTTTAGTGGTTAATGCTGGTGATCTTCAGCTGTAGCTCACGGTAAATCAAGAGCTGTCAATCTGAGCGATCGGTCCAATCAGTGCTCTGGCTGTAAAGCTCTCTGATTGGTCTACACATAGTCCCCATCTGCTGTACTCGAGTTTCCATTGGCTGAACCTTCAGATGACGCCGGGAAGCCGTGACTCGGTACTCTGCAGTACCAACATAATTTGTTCGATGCCCTTAAAAGTACAGTGTTCGGTACCCAACCCTACCTCCAGCATCAGGTGAGTTTGAGCGTCATTCTCAGCTCCTCTCCTGTGGCATTATGGGATGGGAAAGGGCCCGTTGCTCACTTCAGAGTCTGGCTGGAAGTATTAGGTCATCCGGGACTGGTTTTCCAATATGCATTCAGACATACTCTGGTCTGGTGCCGTACTTGTTTAAAAAATATAAATATATATTTGTACCTCCTGCATATAGTAGGGAAGATCTGATCTCTGCCGCAACGGCTGTGGTCATCATTTGACCGTCTCTGTTTGAGTCGTGTCTGATATGATGACCGTTGTGCTGAGCTCACCTCACAGCATGTGTTCATTTACACCTGTTTCCTGACGGTGTGTTTGCTCAGAGACACTGCACAGCTCTGACTCGTGTGCTTATCATGGGCAATGTTTGCTATAAAAGCTTTATACTCACACACACACACACACACACACACACACACACACACACACACACACACACACACACACACACACACACACACACACTTGTTTTTGTGAAATTTTGGGGACATTCCACAGGCGTAATGGTTTTTATACTGTACAAACCGTATTTTCTATCCCCCTTACACTGCCCCTAAACCTACCCAACACACACACACACACACACACACACACACACACACACACACACACACACACACACACACCACAAGGCTGCAGTGTTTCATATGTTGCGTCTGATATGTTCAAGATGATCTGCTCTGTTATTGCTCTCACAAAAGTTGTGGCCAAACCCGTCAGCCTCATACTCAGACGTGTGTGTGTGTGTGTGTGTGTGTGTGCGCGTGCGCGTGCGCGGTATAGACAGACAGACGGTAATGTTGTGTGCCTCTGGATCCTAATTAGTTTTGACAGCATATGTTGATTGTTATCTGCAAGCATTGCAGTTTGGGGATTAGTGTGAGACACACACACACACACACACACACACACACACACACACACACACACACACACACACACACACACACACACACACACACACACACACACACACACACACACACCAGTCCGTGTCAGACTGGATGGAGTTAACAGTTGTGTTTTACTCGTGAGCTGCTCAGGACACGTCTGATCCTTCACGGGTGGATTTGAAACTGAGTTCTTGATTCTTCAATTTAAAGCAGAATAAAGTTTCCTTCAAAGGAGCCCCAACTCTGGCTAGTGTTTGTCAGATGTTATGATGCCTTTGCTCTGGTGCTCCTGCACACACACTCATGTACAGGCATCATGTGTGTGTTTGAGGACGTGCCCCACACGTGATGTCACAAGCTTTCTCTTTCTCACAGCGTGTTTGTTCTTGTCTTTCTTCAGTGGTTTTCCCCTGGCCGCGGGTCAGCTGGACGTCTTTCTGGTGTGTTGGAACAGCTGTGCTCTCTCTAAACTCCAGCATGTTTGACTGTGTGTGTGTGTGTGTGTGTGTGTGTGTGTGTGTGTGTGTGTGTGTGTGTGTGTGTGTGTGTGTGTAGTAGATCTTAGTCTTGTTTTCATTCCAATCAAAAAAAAATTACTGAGGATAAGAGTACAATGTGTTCTGTTCAGTGGGTTGTGCTGATGTTTAACAACATACGAGCTGTTCAATATCTTTCCAAAATCTCCAGTAGTCAGAAACCCCCTGACACCTGTGGAAGTCTCTAGTGCTCCGGAAGAGCTTGATTAGATTGATGTTATGAAATACATGCGCTGTGTGTTTCAGAGTGAAGCGTAGCACTGTGTTCATTTACACACACAGCTCATCATCTGCTGTTTTCAGGGACTGCGTTACATCAACTCCATTTCGAGTAACGTACTGACCATCTTCACAAACTCACTCTTATCGACAAAAGAGAAGTTTTGATAGAAACGCAGAGTTTTGTGTCCATTTCTTTGTTTTTCAAACAATCGAACTTAAGAAAGCCATAAATTAGTATTACTAATAAAAAACATTATTAGGGCTTGGGGATGAGAGAGTGCTTGAATTCACAGCTAAATTAACATCTTTACTGCGAGATCTTGTAGAAATGTTCATATTCAGGCCAGAATACTGATATAAACCATATAAGATCAGACAGCGCTGACAGGGAGACCAGGAGAACCACTGAGCCAGGAGCAAACAACTTACAGAAGGCTTTTCACTCCACAATCAGACGTTCACCATGGGTTTAATGTGGCGACACCGACTCTAACCATGGGATTGGGGCAGAAATAGTCGAAGGTTTCTACGTTATTCATCTCAGGGTTCGTACGGCGTTGAGTCCAGCACTTTTTAAGGACTTTCAGGCGCTTCACACTTTTTCCAGCCCTCTAAAGCTCTAAATGTGAATAAATGAATTAAAGGTTGGTTTAAGGCGTCCATCTGTTTATGCTAAAATCTTCAGTAATGGACTATAGTGCTCCTTGTAAAAAAATATTCTGGACTGGAGTAAGGATACCAAAATTACAGTAGTCGTTACCAATACCATAATAAATCGACCGGTACTCGGTACCAATTTTGGTACCACAGCAAAATTTTTATTTTATTTAAAGGGATAGTTCACCCAAAAATAAAAATTCTGTCCTCATTTACTCACCCTTAAGTTGTTCCAAACCTGTATAAGCTTCTTTCCTCAGGTGAACACAAAAGAAGATATTTAGAAGAATGTTTGCAACAAAGCAGAGAGAGCAACCATTGACTACTGTAGTATTTCCCCCCTACTATAGTAGTCAATGGTTGCTCTCTCTGCTTTGTTGCAAACATTCTTCAAAATATCTTTTGTGTTCACCTGAGGAAAGAAACTCATACAGGTTTCGAACAACATGAGGGGAGAGTAAATGATGACAGCATTTCTTTTTTTGGGTGAACAATCCCTTTAACAATTTTTGAATGAGTGCGGTTTGGGACACCTACAAATGGCTGTCCCCTCAAATAATGCCCTGTTTAAGGGTGTAGGGGCGATTTCGGGTTCAGCCACTGAATCTGTTTGTGACTGAGATGATGAGCCTGAGTAAATGAGTCTCGCATTGATCGTGTGTGTGTGTGAGCGCTCAGTGCTGTGTTTGCTCATGGTGGGGTTTGATGGCTCACTCATACAGGCTTTATTCTGATGCTCTGACACATGAAAGAGCGTTTTGATGCTTTTCAGTGTTCATTCAGTGCTTCTGTCTCGCGTATCAGTGTGCTGAAAGACGTCCCCTATTATCATCATGATGATATCAGGAAAGCAGATTTGAGTTCTCATGACCAGCTCTCTCTGCCTTTTAGAAATAGGAAACATGTTTCGGCAGATGCACCCTACGGAAATCTCCACTTCTGATTGGTCAAATGTTATGCATGTGTTCTTTATTTTCTTTAAATGAAATTGTCTTATATATGGGCTTTATATTACCTGCGTGAAGTTGGCCCCCCACCCAACGTTTGTGCTGCTTTGGTTTTAATGTTTTAAAAATGGAAGCAGCACAAACGAAAAATGTACAGCACAAACGATTGCGCCTATTTGGGGTGAATTTGGAGCTTGTGAGGGTCTGAGTGACCTCAGAATGACCTATAAATATTATTTTAATATTTTGAAAACAGAAGCAGCACAAACAATGTTTAATGGCACAAAACAGCATAAACGAAGCACAAACAAACAAGATTAGTTTGGGTGAATTTGGAGCTTGTGAGGGGGCTGAGTGGCATCATCATCTATAATTAAATGTATAATATTTAAAAAACGGAAGCAGCACAAACAAAACTTTTACCTGCACAGACAAAGCACAAACGATTGCGCCTATTTGGGGTGAATTTGGAGCTTGTGGGAGGCTGAGTGACCTCAGAATGACCTATAAATGTTCTTTTAATATCTTAAAAACCAAAGCAGCACAAACTAAAATGATGGGACAAACGGAGCACAAACGATTGAGACGATTGCCGTTGTTGTGTTGGGTGGTGGGCCAACTTCACGCAGGTCTTTATATTGGTCATCATGGTATAAATGTGTTGACGTGTGTGTGTCAGGAGCAGTGGTGTCTGTAGCTGAGGGAAGTTTTGACCACAGATGTGATGGCTCATGATATGGCTGTAGAGACTGACCCTGTGTCCTCTTCACCCAGTGTGCCGGCGTGATGACCACAGAGGTGGGATCAGAGACGGATGTGAAGAAGGAGCCGGAGAAGGTTCCTGAAGTTCAGCAGCAGACGGAGCCGGTGCTGACGGACCAGCCCGATAACCCGGCTGATAAACCGACTGATAAAGCGGCCGAGGGCGACGCCCAGCCTGCCGCGGCTGCTGCCGGCCCACCGGAGGTACAGGTCAGACCATTCAATCTCTCCCTCCAGTTTTTCACGATTCTGCGATCGATGAATATAACGCAAAATCAGCAAAATGATTTAGATTTTTTGTCTTATCATAAAAAAATAAAAGTACAAATTCAGTTTTTTGTTACTGTGAGTAATATCCAAGTCTTGGTATTCAGGGCACTTTTTGCATTTCGTTGCCTCTTCTTGACAGATCGCTTCCTGTACTCCTCAGTTGTAAGTCGCTTTGGATAAAAGCGTCTGCTAAATGCATACATGTAAATTGTCGTTTTTTTTTTTTTTTTTTTTTTGCGATCATAATTTGTAATTTTATCACGAAATAATCACAAAAAATAATTTAAGGGTGCTTTCACACCTGCCTCATTTAGTTTGGTTGAATTATACTAGAGTTGGTTTCCCTCTTTGGTGCGGTTCGTTTGGTCAGGTGTGAAAGCACCATTCGCACTCGGGTTCGCACCAAAAGCGGACCAAACAAGCGTCGGTAAGCTTTCAGACGAACTCTGGAGCGGTTTGTTTGTGGTGAGAACGTGATCCGACCTCGAAGAGAATCAACTGCAAAAGTACTGATCATTTTTGTACTAAACCAGCTGCGCTGACATTCTGTGCATGACATTACCTGATAGATCGCTGGCAATATTTTTGTTAAGATGAGCATGTCAGAGTTAAGAATAATTAATGCACGCCTCCGCTTGAAGTGTCGAGCGTTGTGGCGCATGCGCGGTACGTGGTTTTTGTGAAAGTGAATCTTTTTCATCTGCTGTCTCGCATATAAGTGCCAAGGACTGGGCGAATTGATTTCTTAAGATGAATAAATGACCTGATAAAAGTATGATATACCCGATAACACTAAAAAAGAGTTAATAAAAGCGCTGTATACAAGCTGAATTCGCTACTGAGTGACACACGGGCTCGCGGGTACAGAAATCTGTTCTTTTTATAGGGTTAATGCCCTTGAACAATCAAAATAAAATGCGTGATTGTGCCTAAGTGTCCATCTTGGTGGTGTCTTGAGGGAATAAGTTTGGGACGTGTCACAGTATTGGGTCCGTGTATTACTGTAGGCAGTAATCTTTAAGGTTAAATCACCTAATATAGACTAATCCTATAGTCCTACCCCCATCAAACAACAACACCTGGAAAAACACAGTAGCCTATCCACAACTTTCCTGCGAGTCTTAGTGGGCGTCGCCATGACACTCGATACTTCCGGTTGACGGTATCTCAGTTCGGTTTAGCACACGTTACAGTTATGCATTCACACCAGATGCGAGTGACGAGAATAAATAGCGCTATTCGCGCGAACATGGACGCGTGAACATTTTGAATCCATTCGCTTCATTCACTACACAACAGACGCGAATTTGCGTCACGGGAGGGGCTTCTGCCAGGCAGCGGCAGTCGTCAGAAGGACGAGCCGAGTTAAGGCTGCTCTCGCCGGGGTTAATGAGCGCGGAGCGCCTGGGTCTCTCACCTCAGAAACCTTGCTTCCATAAACCATGCAACATAAACGGACCCGTTTGACACGTTGCCTAGCACCATACGCACCCATTCAATGCCAAACGAGCTTCAAATAAACTCAAGAATTGTGATGTAGAAGTAATATTTATATTTTAATATTTGTAATTGTTGAAATCATGTCAGACATTGTCAGTACTTTTTTTTAATCAACATGAATATAGATGCATGAACTTCAATTAATTTAAGTGCATTGTAATAAAAATTAACATTTCATTGCTGTAAATTTAATTATTGAGTTTATATAATATATTAGTTTAACCTAGCCTGTTTAAAATACTGCAGTACAACTGTATAATTTTTTGCAAGGGGTATGTTTATTGTTTTCAGTAATTTACAGATTTATTGTGTAGCAAGACCGCTCTAACAGCCTAACGTTAAATAGAGGCCTGCACTCCTGCGGGACCCAGCACAACCGAGTGCGGTGCGGGATCATATTGATGGTGAATGCGGATGCGAGTGGCAAGATATTATTGTGTGCGTGTCGCGGGAAAATAAAATTATTTTGCGGGACTCCCGTAAAGTGGAAATATCTAACAAAATAAATAACTAGAAACAAATAAACCTTTATTTATAATAAAATAAAATTGATTTACAGGCGCATGGACGGAAGGTAAATCTTGCATGGATCATAGGAACAGCCAAGCCTACCACACAGTGGCAAAACTTGCATAACTCGGGTGAATCGCTTAGTGCTACAGATATTAGTGAGTTCTTGTCAGATAGTCAGATCCATGCGACCATCTGGGACGTGATCATTTTGCCTGAAGCGTTGTTGTAAAAGTCTACTCCTGAATCCTCATAATACAACCAAGCGTTTAGCTGATAACAGTACAGACTAACGTAAACCGGAAGTTCGTTACCGGCGTGTTCTACGTTGCCATAGGGATCATGGAAAAGGTCAGAGTTCGGGAAAGTTGTGGATACTTAAACCTTTAAATCTGTATCTTTGTTGTATTTATTTGTCCTCCGATCATTTGTTTATTAGTTCTTATTTTATTACTGACTGTTTACTTGATTAATTAATTATTTGAGAACTTTTTACTTATATTAGGCAATTGCTCATGGCTGTGATTTACTTTTCCAGATATTTCCCACCCTAAGAGATCATGATATTAAAGTTTATTATATTATAGTACATCACTGGACTTGCCTTTTTTAGTACGATACCAAAATAAGCTAGATTTGTGCATTTTGTTTGCTCTGTTGTCGGGTATGACTATTATTGTGCATCTAACATAATAAATATGGTAAATGTGGGATCGTACACTCAAATTGGGTTAAAAATGGACTAACCCAGCAATTGGGTTGTTTTAACCCAACGGTTAAGTTGTTTTAACCCTGCAATTAGGTTGTTTTAACCCAGCGGTTGGGTTAAATGTTGCTTAAGACAACCCAATTGTTTGATTAAATCAACCCGATTGCTGGGTTAGTCCATTTTCAACCCAACTAGGGTTGTTTTTTGTCTAGCATTTTTTGAGTGTAATTAAAATAAAATAAAAACTGCAAAATCTTTGCAAATTTCTAACAATTACCACCACAAAATCAGTCATTTGATCGCAAAAATCACAACAACAAATTGCTACATCCTGGAGGGACTGTTCAATACATCAACAGTGATCTGAATAAACACTGGTAATAATGTGAAGTAATGTTGGCTTCCGTCAGCAGGAGAGCCCGAGTGCGGAGCCGGAGTCCCCTGAGCCCTGCAGCCCTCCTGCTACCGCCGGCCAGAAGAAAGACAAGGGCATCTCTCGCTTCCTGCCTCCATGGCTTAAACGACAGAAATCACAGAGCCAAGATAAAGCCGGAGAGAGCGCAGTGGAGCCCAAGAGCCTGAAGGAGGAGGAGAAGAAGAGCGAGAGACTGAAAGAGGAGGAGGAGGAGGAGAAGAAGAGCGAGAGCACAGAGACAGCGGAGGAAGTGAAGGAGCTAAAAACAGAGGAAGTGAAGGAGGTGATAGAGGAGGAGAGCAAGCCAGAGGAAGTGCAGGTGGAGAAGGAGAAAGAGGAGGAGAAAGAGGAGGAGAAGTCAGTCGGCAGTGCTGACACACAGGTGAGCTCTGGTGGTCCTGCACACATGGACCCATCTCTGCAGATTGTGACGCCCTGCAATGAATACGGTCGGATGGTTTAAGATGGTCATATTCTTTCAGGGCTCGACTTTCAGTATTACACATAATGTTAAAGAGGGTTAGTTCACCTAACAATGAAATTTATGTCATACCGTCCATGTCCAGAAAGGGAATAAAAACATCACCACAGTAATCCATATGAGACATCAGTGGGTTAATTAGAGTCTCTTGAAGCATCCAAAATACATTTGGGTCCAAAAATAACAAAAACTACGATGTTTTTATTCCCTTTCTGGACATGGACAGTATAGTGTGCATACACTTGCATACGCTCTCGGACTAAATATAAGATATCTTAAACTGTGTGTGAAGATGAACGGAGGTCTTATGACATACATTTCATTTTTAGGTGAACTAACCCTTTAATAATTCCCGCAGGTCTCTCACGTGTCATGAAACCTGTTTTAGTCCGGTTGATCACACCTCAGAGTAACAGAAGTCTCTGAAAGTGGCCGTGTAGAGGATCTGAAACACATTACACGCACATGAATGTTTAAATATGACCACGGAGAGAGAGAAAAACAGAGTTGAGGGCTTCTTGATGTATTTTAAATATAACCTCAAACGAGGGAGAAACGCAGAAGCTTTAAAAGTTCTAATAATATGTTCAGCTCGTTTACGAGCGCTACGGTCTCTGATCAAGCGACACGCGTCAGTTTAACACTGGAAGAATAAAGCAGCGTTAGTTTCGCCCATTCTCCTTTCTGTCAGACTACATCATTGCCCTGTGTGTATCAGAATAACCCAACGCATTCATGATCAACACGGCTGTATCATCATTATCACAAGTCTTGTCTTTTTAAAGCCCATTTTAAACTCTTCAGTACTCGCTCTCTCTGAGAGAGGAGGTTTCTCTGCACACACACGAACACACGAACAGCTCGTGAGTAACACAACAGAGTTATTTTAGTAGATTATAGCGCTTTTAAAACACAAAATTGTCAGCATTCCAGTTCTGGTGAGTGTCCTCATAAACACAGTGAGTTGTGTCTTAAACACACAGCTGAGAGCGCGCTCGTGTAACGTGTAATTATAACGGATCCGGATTCTGAGTGCTAGCTCTTAAAGCCACAGTGTGTGTGAAACAACCACAGATAGGAATCCGGATTAATAGCCTATGTACACTCTAGGGTGACCAGACGTCCAGAAATCTAAACTGGTGTCCCGAATCTGGCCCACATTGTCCTGAAAAATTATACTGAAGTAAAATCTTGAGTAGTTATTGTCTGATAAACATTAAAAACTGTCTGGAGGTTGAGTCGTCCTGAAACCGCCCCGCCGGCTGCAGAATCTTTTTTCCAAGTTCTACAAAAATACGGTAGGCGCAAATTTAGATATGCATTGATAAGCTAATTTTCCTTCCTTCCGTTGGCATGGCTTGTGTACCGGGACCGCAACACGCTGCTAAAAAGCACAAACGCCTCTGCAGGTGCTGTCATTAATCTAGGCACAAAGACTACACAACCTTTTTGTTTTAAGCCAAGAGAGCGCAAGTTGCTGCCGCCGCGGGGAGGACAGTGATGCGTAAAGGACTGATTGATTGTTCATGGCACTGTGTACAAAAAAATACTTCACTACACAATTATTTAGTTATTTTCATTTAAGCTTATTAGTGTTAGGCTATACAGAAAGGTCTGATTTACACACTGTTACTCACAACGGTCATTGTTTTTTTTGTTCTTTCACAATGACATTTAAGTTCATGATATTTACACTGCAAAAAATGCTTTTCTTAGTATTTTTGTCTTGTTTCTAGTCCAAATATCTAAAAATTCTTACATTAAAGGTGCACTATGCAGCTTTCCGTCCACTGGAGGGCGCCTATTCAAAACAAATGCGTAGTTTGATGACGCAAAGTGTGAGCGCAGCATCTTGGGACGTGGTCTTCACATCACAGCCGGTGGAAAATAGGACTCGGGCAGAAATCACGTTCATGCATGCGGTTATTAACGTTACTGTAGTGAAGCAGAGCAGGAGCGAGTGTTGTGGACCTGAGCACAGCTGCTGGAGCGATTGTTAAACAAATACCCGCCTCACCAACACCGGGACTTTTATTATGAAGGGACGGGAGGCGGTCGCCGGGCGCCTGCACTGATCCGCTCTTCCGGTTATGATCATGAGGTAAAGCAGCTCTGTTTATCATATTAGATACATTTAAGTGTGTTTAAAACGATGTTATAACGTTACTCCGTGCGTTCAGTAGTTCACACTGCTAAGAGTAAAGCGCTCCTGCCAAATAAAACCCGAAACCGAGGGTAGCGGAGATATGACGCCATTGACAGGCGACTCCCTCAAACGCTAAGCTGACACGTCCCGGTCCTTCGTTAAAATAGCAATTTTCTCACAATTTACAAATAATTGGAAACATCTGGGATATTGTAGGTACTCAACTGAACAAAACACTGGCCTAGTGGTTTTTGGATATTTTACTGCAAAAATACCACATAGTGCACCTTTAAGAAACATTTACTAGACAAGTAAAAATTATGGTTTTGTTTTGGGGGAAAATAACTAAAAATGAAGAGAGTTTTTGCTTAAAATAAGATTTAAAATAAGCAAAATAATCTTGTTTTCTGTTTGAATTAAGATTATTTTTCTCACCCCATTGGCAGATTATTTATCTTATTTTAAGCAAAAACTCTCTTCATTTTGAGTTATTTTTCCTAAAACAAGACAATTACTTTTGCTTGTCTAGTAAATACTTCTTGTTTTAAGAATTTTTTGATATTTGGACTAGAAACAAGACAAAAATACTGAGGAAGAAAAGCATTTTTTGCAGTGTAATGTTGTTTTGTTGTGGCAGACTAAAGATTAATGACAGACTGTTGATCTTTGAATTAAAATATATATCCCCGATTTCAGCCAGTCTTGTCTGGTCACCCTAGTACACCCTTAAAAATAACGGTGCCAGGAAGAACCAACAATGGGGTTTCACAGTGACGCCATTGAAGAACCGTTTTTGTGAAAGGTTCTTTTAATAACCATTTTTTTCCTAATCATTTTATAGTCTAAAGAACCTTTTGTGCAATGGAAATGTTCTTTGGATATTAAGAGTTCTTCATGGAACCATAAACCCCGCCAGAGAACCATTAAGAGCCTGTCTTTAAGAGTGTATTTAATGTATACAGGACTAAATGACGACCCAGTGTTCTTTTACACTTGATTACTTTATCCAGGTGATCTACAGTGCCCTCACACCTGAAAGTGTCACCTTTGACCCCAGTCTTGTGACCTGATCTAGCCAGTAAAGCTTCTCTCTGGTTTCACACAGATCTATCACAGAAGTGTTAGTGGTCACAGACACTTAAAGGAAGTGTGTGTCAGATTGTGGCCAGAACTGGTCCTGCAGTCCCTTTCAGAGGATCAGCAGAGCGTTTGTAGATCTGCAGCTGAGGGAACTAGAGCAGATCTGGCAACCCAAACGCTCCTGATTGGTCGATCGGTGGAGGGCGGAGCTTCAGGCTAAAACACAACATGACATCATCAACATCAGCTGAGGGCAACAACAACTTTATAATGACAATATCCTGCCGGACTACTGCAGTCAGTGATAGAAGTGTTTGACATTAACATGATTTATTAATGTCCAGAGACATATCAGGGCCATTTTATGATTCAGTGAAATACATTTCTTACACACAGCTCCTTTAAAGCTCCTCTTGCCAGAATAACAGCTCGAGGGTCAGAAGGGAAGACATCATGACAACCCCGGGATAATCTCAGTGTTTTTATTACTCTGATGCCATCCTACATGTCATCTGTGTATCGTCCTCATTCACTGCGGCTGGAACCCGAGTCATGATGTCACTGCCTGCTCCCCTCCTGTGATCCAGATCTAATCCAGATCAGATGTGAACGCTTCCTTACGCCACACACTTCTGCCAAAAGCTTCAGTCATCCGTCAGTGTTCGCTCCGCATCCGCCCGCTGACATCATCCAGCAGCGATCCGCTCGGCTGGAAAACATGAGAGTGTGTGTGTGTATTAACTCTGTGTGTGTGTGTGTGCAGCCTGTGAGGGAGGAGAAAGAGGCCGAAGCGGAGGCGAAGGAGAGCGAGGAGAAGAGAGAGGAAGAGCAAGTGATCCAGCAGGAGACGAGTGTGCTGTCGCCACTCAAACTCAACAAGAAGATGAAGATGGTGGTGTGTCACGTCACCTTACTGGACGGCAGCCAGTTCTCCTGCGAGGTGGAGGTAAGACCCGTGTGTGTGTGTGGGCATGTTTTTGTGACATGAGGACCCAAATGTGTATAATGCCATGGGTATGACACAGGTATTACAGGAGAGGGTGAAATATGAGGACATTACCCATGGCCCCACTTTACAAAAGGCTTATAAATCACACAGGAGGAGTTTTTTTGCAGAATGTTTCCTGTGATGGTAGGTTTAGGGTGTGTGTGTGTGTGTGTGTGTGTGTGTGTGTGTGTGTGTGTGTGTTTGATGGGTAGGTTTAGGGGCAGGGGCAGTGTAAGGGGATAGAAAATACGGTTTGTACAGTATAAAAACCATTACGCCTGTGGAATGTCCCCACATTTCTCAGAAACAAACGTGTGTGTGCGCAGTGAGGAGTCAGCTGACAGGGCGTTCGGTGTACTCCTCTAATCCTGTCTCTCTCTGTTTCACTCTTATTTAGTTTATGATAATTCAGGATGACAATAATCCTGCTGTAAGGATGGAGATGTGTGTGTGTGTTGCTTGGATTTGTGTCTATATATACTCTAATAATCTAACATGAACACATCATCTCCCCTCATGAACTCCATGGCAACGCAACTCATCATAACTGTGTGTGTGTGTGTGTGTGTGTGTGTGTGTGTGTGTGTGTGTGTGTGCGCGCACAGTATGCGTCCACCGGCCCCATACACACATATGGACAACCGTTCAATGGAGGAACTACTCATTCTAATAATATAAATCACAGATGTAATATTTATTATATATTATATTAATAATATGGTTTTGTGTGTGTGTGTGTGTGTGTGTTCAGTAGCTGTGATGGGATCAGTCACTGTGCTGACAGGAGCATTTAAAAGCATGGTGATAACCTCTGACCCTGCAGTGATTTGGTGTGTGTGTGTGAGAAGTGTTTTGGTGGACAGATTATCGGGGGCCTGTCAACCCCTCAGTGATAAACCACCAATGCCTGCTGTGAATGAGTGATTATATTTTAATAATTACATATTTTAAATGTTATGATATTTTCTTATTTTATATTATTATTATTAATTATATTACTATATTATAAATATACACACAGACACACACACAGAGACGCACACACGGACGGACACACACACAGAGACAGACAAATGGACAGACATACGTGCACACAGAGAGAGAGAGACACAGACACATGCAGGTAGACAGACAGACACACACACACACACAGACACATGCAGATAGACACACACACACACACACACACACACACATGCAGGTAGACAGACACACACGCACACACACACACACACACACACACACACACACACGGACACAAAACTACAGCATGGCTGCAATAAAATCTATATGTATTACATTTAATAAATACATTGCAATAATTGGAAGATAATGTTATATCATTTATATGAAATATGTCAGTAAGTATTTCGAGGCCCCTGTGGTCTGCAGGTGAGTGGGTCTGATGGTCTGAGATCTGCAGGTGAGTGGGTCTGAGATCTGCAGGTGAGTGGGTCTGAGATCTGCAGGTGAGTGGGTCTGAGATCTGCAGGTGAGTGGGTCTGATGGGCCTTCATGAGCGTATGGGCCGATGCGAGTGCAGGTGAGCTGGGATAGGACGGGCTGGGCTCATTACTGAGGCCGAACAGGCTCTGCTTTGTCCGTCACTGAGAGTGCTGAGGCATCACTGAGAGCTATTGTCCTGATGTATTCATGCAGGAGACGCCGCATGTTTGCTCAGAGCCGCATAAGCCACAGCTCCACACAAAGCATTCCAGACCGGCCGCTTCATGGGGACAAAGAGGAGCTGATGACTGCTGAACGACCCCTCATGGTGGCTTCAGTCTCTCTTCCACTGGGCCTCTGTGTCTGTCCTCACGGCACGACTGATGGATGCTCAGGAACGAGTGTGATGTACACCAACACTCAGCCAATCACAGCGCACGCTCCATCAGCCAATCACAGCGCAGTGACCTATATAGCGGCATTGTTTTTAATGCCGTAAGTGCAGAGATTCAGCCGTGTTTGTTTGGAAGCAGAATCCGGATGTTAGGAAACATTTGAGATCGTGCGAGTTCTCGTCGTCATAGGATTGAGCTTCTGCTGGTCTCTGACAGTGTGTGTGTGCTGGTTTCTGTGAAATATGAGAACACAAATGTGTATAATGCCATGGGTATGACACAGGTATTACAGGAGAGGGTGAAATATGAGGACATTACCCATGGCCCCACTTTACAAAAGGCTTATAAATCACACAGGAGGAGTTTTTATGAGAAAGTAAAAATGCAGAATGTTTCCTGTGATGGGTAGGTTTAGGGGCAGTGTGTGTGTGTGTGTGTGTGTGTGTGTGTGTGTGTGATGGGTAGATTTAGGGTGTGTGTGTGTGTGTGTGTGTGTGTGTGTGTGTGTGATGGGTAGGTTTAGGGGCTGTGTGTGTGTGTGTGTGTGATGGGTAGGTTTAGGGTGTGTGTGTGTGTGTGTGTGTGTGTGTGTGTGTGTGTGTGTGTGTGTGTGATGGGTAGATTTAGGGTGTGTGTGTGTGTGTGTGTGTGTGTGTGTGTGTGTGTGTGTGTGTGTGTGTGTGTGATGGGTAGGTTTAGGTATAGGGGCAGAGTAAGGGGATAGAAAATATGGTTTGTAAAGTATAAAAACCATTACGCCTATGGAATGTCCCCACATTTCACAAAAACAAACGTGTGTGTGTGTGTGTGACGCTAATGCGTCAGGACGTTCATTCACAATGACTCTGTGATTTAAACCCTCTTCAAACATCCCATCAGCGATTCTCTACCACTTCACAATTAAATTATTCATCGTGTTGTTCGGTCTGCAGTTGGAGATCCTTCTTTTGTCCTCATTCATGTTCTTCTTTCATCGTGTTCTTCTAGGCTTTCACTCATTGACTCTCTCTCTGATCCATTCGTTTCTTTTGTACAGACCTAGTCTTTTTGTCTGATTGATAGTTTAGCAAGCAAAAGGCTTTTAGTGTTACTGTAAAAACATCCACCGTCTTCATCCTGTGATCTCTTATAAAAGCAAACGTAGAGATTAGGGGCGTGGCGAGGTTTCTGGTCGAGGTGAAAAGCTTTGATTATGGTAATGGTTTGCACTTGAAACCTATGATCAATTTGTGGGAAGGAGTTCAGTTCGGAGGTCAGCAGAAGCTCAAGCGTAAGGTCTGAAGAGACGATCGTACAGCAGAGAAGCCGTCAGATGAGTTTGTGCTAAACCTTTACAGTGCTTGATTCATTACAAATCAGAGTTTAAACTAGGGCTGTCAAAATTAACACGTTAACGCAAATTCATTTTAATGGCACTAATTTTATAAACGCAGCACATTTTCTGTTTGAATTAAGATTATTTTTCTCACCCCATTGGCAGATTTTCTTATTTTAAGCAAAAACTCTCTTCATTTTGAGTTTTTTCCCAAAACAAGACAATTACTTTTGCTTGTCTAGTAAATTTTTCTTAATGTAAGAATTTTTAGATATTTAGACTAGAAACAAGACAAAAGTACTAAGTAAGAAAAGTATATTTTGCAGTGTAGTTGGGGAAATCAAGAGCAGCCACAGACATTAAGGAAGCAATTGACGTCATATAGCCCACATAAGATACCATTTTTTGGTGTAACTTTGATTAGACTCCAGGTCGAGATGAAAGAAAAGGTGTTTTTACACCGAGCACGTTTGCTGCAGTGATAGTTCTCGGTTCCCCCGCAGCGATGCTCAACTTGATTCTGTTGAACCCTTGTGCATCTTACATAATCACAAACATCCACAGTATGATAGAAAACAGCACGCAGGTTAATATACTGGATGAAGGGGCTTTTTGTTGCATGCTTGTAAAGGGACTTTGCATGCACGATGAGCGAATACACTGCAAGCTCACTCTCGCTCATATCCGAGGTAAATCATTAACTCCATCACCACTTATGTGTTTTATTAAACTATACATTACAATCGGCTTTTTAGATATTTAGACTAGAAACAAGACAAAAATACTAAGTAAGAAGAGCATTGCTGGCGGTGCAGTACTCTGGCTATCTGTGTGTGCGCTCGGACAGTGTGAAAGTTGAGTTGTTGATTCTCCTCAGGAGTCTATTGTGCGTTCTCATCTCTGTTTAATACCACACATCTCCTGCTCTCTTTATTTGAGTTTATCCTCGGTGGTGAAATCATTGCTTCCTCTACTCTAGCTGTAAACCTGTGATCTGCTGCAGATCAGCTGACGTGTGTGTGTGTGTGTGTGTTGATGAGCTCTTCCTCCTGGCTCATAGATTCACCAGTAGCTGTAAATCCCTGTGGTTTGTTGTGCTCCGAGCCGTTGTGCCGACACCATGTGAACGCGTCTCCACCTGCGGCTTTCTTTAGCCTGAACGCTTCACCATCAGGCAGCTGAGCTCTCCATCACTCCTGCAAAAGGAGCGCCAGTGTTTGTTTGCGCTCGTCCTAATGCACTTTTCACTAATGCACAATCATCCAGTATTGATCCACTGGAAACTCAGATCCATTAGCAGCATCTGTGTGTGTGTGTGTGTGTGTGTGTGTGTGTGTGTGTTGTTTTGAAGCAGAGTTTACAGAGCGTAGCATCACTCAGTGAATCTGGTGCGAGTAAAGGCTCTGAACGGATTAGTTGGTGTATTTGCATCCATAACAGCAGCTTATGGGGTTTGTGTCATGTCATAACCAGACACATTTAACCTTAAACAAGCACTGCTTTGGGTTTTGTTTACGTCTAGTTCATATGACCGTCACTTTTCACAAAAGGGGAAAATTCCCTGCTCTTCTGTAATACAAGTTTTAAGTACATGTGCTCAACACTTCCTCTCCAGTCCATTTACTGAAACCAAACTGATAAACAACGACATTATCATGGTTAGGATATTGAAACAATCGAAACATAAAAATACTGATCAAGTCTTAAGCCCCTTTCACACTGCGATTCCGGCAAATACACGGATAATGTGACCCGGCATTTGTTCCCGGGCCGCTAGATTTGGTCCATTCACACTGCCAGCGAAATACCGTAATATGTGCGCTTTCACACACAACCCGTAACGGTCCCGGGTCGAGTTGACACGTGACATCCTGATGTGACGTATAACGGCGAGCGATCTCCGCTTCAGTGCGGATAGTAAGGAGCTCCGTGGTCTCGACGTGTGTCCAGTTTGCGCTCATTTCTGCTTGTTTAATTTTAGTTTCTTTTGTATACGAACACTCTCTGCGTTTAAAACACCGACGAGCTCTTCTGGCACTGCAGGGTTGTGTTATTGAAAAAACAAGCTGGAGTCGCACGATAACTACGCACACGTTGCGGCATTAGTTTCGGCTTTTGTTCACACAGCGCTCGTCCCGGGTCGAACCCCGCAATGTTACTAGGTCCCAGACCCGGGTCGAATTTGGTAATCAATGCCGGGACGTGGTTGCTTTCACACAAAAGGCGACCCGGCAATGTTCCGGGAATATTGCGGGTTGGACGTGCAGTGTGAAAGGGGCTTTAAAGGTACAGAAGCACAGAGTCAGTTAAAAGGGTCCTGTTCTGCCCCTTTTTACAAGATGTAAAATTATGTCTCCAGAGTGTGTGTGTGTGAAGTTTTAGCTCTAAGTACCCCACAGATAATTTTTATAGCATCTTAAAATTACCACTTTTTGAGGGTGAGCAAAAACGCGTTGTTTGTGTGTCCCTTTAAATGCAAATTAGCTGTTGTTCTCCGCCCCTTTCAGGAAGAGGGCAGGGCTTCAAGAGCTCATGTCAGCAGCTCTGATTAACACACACACACACACACACACACACACACACTAAGATCAGCCGTCGTCTGTATTCTTGGTCTGCTATGTTCAACATTATTTTGCAGAAATACAACCATATTCTCTGGTTAAATATTTTAGAACGCTTGAAACACAGCAGCCATGAGCGCGTGTCACAGATGTAGGCCTTCAGGTTTCTTTTCTTTTTTATTAAAAATATACTCAAACTCATTAACTATATCATGAACTCTCTGATATTCTGATTTTAAAATATGTGTGTTAGTTGATCTATAATGTGTGATAGGCGCCGCCATGTTACTTTGCGCCTCAGAGAATCAGATCTGTCAGATTTACATCACGTCTCACGAAACACATGAGTGAGTGAGCGGAGAAGAATAGAGTTACCTATATAATGTGTATCTGATATAAATACGACACAGTCAAATCCTAACTGTCTGAAAGGGTTGTTATTGGCGCTATAGACATCAGTGTGTTTTTTGCTAATATTTATGAGCATTTAATGTGCCATATTGGCACTGGTTTCAGTACTCAACCCTATTTAAAGGATATTGTTTCTCTGTGGCATTCGTTATAATTGAGCTGTGCATTCTGCTATTGTTTTACATTGTAGAATGATTTGTAAAACTACATCTGTGCCGTTCTAGTTCTCCTTTGTGAACCGGTCTTAACGTAGGAAAATACAGTTTGTTTATCTGTCAAAAAGACCACTAGCATGTTTCTGATAATGACAGACCATTTTTGATTCATGCAACATACACGTTACATAATACTGAGTTGAATACATTTAATATTAAACACGTCTGTAAAACTTTTTTTAAGCTTGATATTTCTCACTCCCATAATCTGTGCAGAGCTTCATGGGATGTGGGATAAAGAGGGATAGATGAACTACATTGTACTGTTTTTTTGGTGGAAGAAATCTTGACTGGCGGATTAAAAATGGCATGAGCCTTTGGAAGAATACAGCACGTCTCTGTCTTCAGATGGACTTCTGTGACTAATTCTGGACACTCCTGCTGTCTGGAGAGGAAAGAGAGGCTGTTGAGCTCCAAACCAGACCTCTCATTCCTCAAGAGTCACGCTAACGCTCACGCTATCGAGATGAATGTGCGGACGGCTCAAACAGGCCCATTATGAGCTGTGTGTGGCGCTTCACACCGACTCCGAGTCTCCATTCAGACTCGTCACAGAGCCACAGTTCAAGTGCCACCCGAGAAATGACACTTCTGTCCTCATTTACTCACCATCATCCAAACCTGATTGTTCTGGACACCGTTTTATGGGCCAAAACAGTTGAGACATTTCTCAAATATCTTTTATATTCCACAGAAGAGAATCCCACAGGTTTGGAACGACATGAAGGCCAGTAAATATTGGCAGAATGATGGTTTTTGGGTGAACTGTTCCTTTGATTTATAGGGTCGGGTACCAAACTCGGTACTTTTAAGGGCACCGACCGGATTACGTCGGTACTACCGATTCACATTAAAACAATCAGTACCACATTTCGTACCTGAGAACACATCTGGTGATATAGACTAGTGTTCGTGAATATTAAACCACAAAAAGACTATTTACGAATCCTGAGTGTTCGTGTGAATGAATGGCGCTGACCCGCAGTTTATTTACCTATCATACACACACACACACACACACACACACACACACACACACACGACTCCGAGAGTCACTTCATCAGAATTTTACCTGTTCAATTGAGAAATACTACCGTCATAAACACACAGAAACTCAAAGTCAAAATTAAAGTTAAATATATCTCTGTTGTACAGTAGAGTTTAGAGATGTCTTAAGTACGTGATAGTAATTAAACTATCCAAACTTCATTTTTTTAAGTAATATATGACAATGTTTCTTCCATGTTTTCATTTTAACAGTATAAAGCTCAGTTTTGCAGCTTTGTTTGACAAAAAAGTTTCATAAAATTAAAAGAGAAATGAATGTTTTATGTCTTCATTTGATTACCAGAAAATACACAACACAGATTTTGTGGGAAATCCTTTCATAGAAATTAAATTAAAAAGAAGAAATATGGTTGTTTTTATTACTCAATGAAATAGCTATAGCCTTATATTTATTACAGTGAGCAAACATCACAGACAATGGCAGACCGAGGCAGCTCTTGCATCACCTCAATAACACTTCTAGAAATGACTTCTGCACAGTTATTGATGCATCTCTTAAGTACCGAAAAATGTACTGTCTGGTATCGGTTAAAATGTGAACGATACCCAACCCTAACGACAATGGATCTGTTTGTTTATATATTCTCAACATTGTAAGTAATGTCCAACTCGTCTTTCCTCTGTGTCTAGAAACGGGCGAAAGGCCAGTACCTGTTTTTTGAAGTGTGTGAGCACCTGAATCTGATGGAGAGGGATTACTTCAGCCTGAGCTTTAAAGACAACGCTGAGCAGAGGGTGAGTTCACTCAATCCATCATCACCTCTCTGAAAGACGAGCACTGTCCCTTACAGCAGAGAAAGGCTCAGTCACCGAATGCTTGATTATGTTCATCTCCTGATAGTCTGCTGCTTTATTGCCTCGTGTGTTTCTGTTACAGTGCTGGCTGGACCCTACCAAGGAGATCAAGCGGCAGATCCGCAGTACGTCTCTCTGTTTCTCTGCATGTGATGGGGTTTGGTCTGGGTGGGTTTGTGTGAGTCTCTATGGCCCTCTCAAACATCTGCAGATTCAATAGCTGTAATTACCAGAGCGCTGGAGTGACGCACACTGGGTGGAGGAAGAGGATTCCTCATTCACAACACATTCACAAACACCAGCAGAGCCATATTAATACTGATCGATCGCACTTCAGCTGTGCTAGAGCCTGACATATAATACAAGAGGCTGACAAATCACATTTAATTAGCATGTGTTTTTGGTTGAGTATTATATATGATGCATTAGTCTGATTTAGTGAGAATATGGACAAAATATGCATATAAATATCAATAATATGTCTTATGATATTGAAATGCTTAGTTGGTACACTTTATTTTAAGGTTCAGTTATTAACTAGTTTATTAGTATGCTTTATTAGCTAGTTACTAGCTTTATTAGCTAGTTTATTAATGTTTATTAACTAGCTTATTATCATGCATATTACTATGATATTGTCTGTTTATGAGCACTTATAAAGCTCATATTAATGCCTTATTCTGCATGAGCTTATTCTACATCCCTTAATCCGACCCAATACCTAAACTTAAACGCTACACAAACTACCTTACTAACTATTAATAAGCAGTAAATTAGGAGATTATTGAGGCAAAAGTCATATTAATAGTGAATGTGTTCCCCATACTAAAGTGTTACCGCTTAGTTTTATGATCAATGCTCTGTAGTTTTAAACATAATGCAATACAATAACTAATAAACCTTCCTCAAAAGCTTGAAGATCATATTTGATACTCATGATTTTTATAATACATGATGTCTGGATAAGTAAAGTCCAGCTGAAATATTCCTAACAATATCAGTTATTCTTGTGTTTGCTTGATAAAGTCAGGTCAGATTTGAGAGCAGAGACACGAGCTGAAGGAGGACGAGTGGACAGTTATAATAGAAGACTTTAACAGGATAAAAGAGTAAACTATCAATCAGAGACAGAAGGGTCATCTAGAGGCCGTAGAAATATGTGGACCAAATATAATACAGCAGGTTTATAGGGTTAAAGTCTGCAGGTTGAGTGAGTGCAGAACACTTCCTCTTTTGCTCAAAACTGGCCCATTGTTTGACATCCAGTCAGGTGCTGTATCTCTCTCTCTCTCTCACACACACACACACACACACACACACACACACACACACACACACACACACACACACACACACACACACACACACACACACACACACACACACACAGGTGAATCAGATGTCTTATCTGCTGTTATGACTCAGTCTGTAGAGCGTCTGGAGGAGAGCTGAAAATAGAAAAACAGGACAGAGAGAGAGAGAAACGCTCTCCTTCTGAAGGACACGTCTATAAAAATGGCAGCTGTGTCCTCGTTTCTGAAAGAATGAGGTTGACTTTGTTTTGCTCCGTCCTGACCTCTGACCCCGAGTCTCCACAGCACAATGACCTGATGTAAAGTTCAGGGCTTCAGTGAGCCAGCATGCTTGAGTTTATTCCACTCATTCCTGCATTATTTCATGTCTGCTGTGAATATTATCCTCATTTCCTTCCACTGACACAGCTGAGCCTCGCTGGGAGCGTCTGCCATCCTGCTGATGGACTAGTGTTGCTTATTCTTATTCTCAGGGGGATTTGTTACGGTCTCGGTGTACAACACTTTGATTCGGCCATTAAACAAACCAGCTCTAGATGAATCATTACAGAGCTTCCACCTGATCGTGGGTTTGATTCACAGGAACTGTAGGTTAACGTTAGAGCGAGTAGACTCGTAAAGCTGGAACTACTGGCATATCTGAAGTGATAAGCCAGGCCTCGACATTAACGCTTGTCTGGGAAAAAAGAAAGTGAAAGAGAATTTTACTTGCCCCACCAGATAAGGGGATTAAAGCGGCAATAACAAAAAATAACTAGTGATTGATAGTGGATAATAATATAATAAACTGACACTAGCACAACCTCTCGAGGAGAAATCACAACACATGAGCGCCGCTCACACTGAGAAACTGAGCTAAACATTCAACATGTGAAGTTTATATATTTATAACATATCATACAGTTAAACATCACACAACCAAGAGTGTGTTTTCCTGAATACCATTACGACTGACACAATTTCATATGACAGCTCCATAAACTTTTAATTAACATTAATCCCTTACATTTTAGATGCAGTATTGACTGTTTTTGTTCTCTTTCAGCAGCGAAAATAGATCTGAACAGCAGAACCATAACGCGTCTCACAGCAACAGTGTGTTACTGAATGATTCAGTGTTTGAATGAATCGACTCAATGACTCACTCATTAAGACTCACCTGCTGCCACCTACTGGTGGTTTAGTTTCATATTTATTTATTTTTTTCAACATTTTTTATTTGTTTATTCAAAAATACAAATCTCAGAACATTATTTAATGCAGTTGTAATTTTTCGATGTAAATGATTTAATTTGATTGGTAACAGGCCTATAGTGTCTTTTTCTAATGTGTAGATCAAATTTAACAATATAAAAGGAAACATGAAGCATAGCCTATATTTAATAAGGTTAGGGGGAAAATGCCTTTTATAAAAGGTAAATATCGCACAAATATGCAGATTTAAATATGCCAAAGCTGATTGAACACTGGTGAGTATATTGCTCCTGAATAAATCATGTTTACAAGACAAATACGAAAAATAACTTTTTTTTTTTCCAGAAAAGCTTTTTTTTTTTGTACTCGGGCAAGTGAATAAGCGGTCCACTTGTCTAAAGGGACCAGCACGTGAACATGCTTAATGTCGAGCCCTGGATAAGCCGTATTTGAGGTTGATGGATGATGGGCAAATGTTTGGATTTCCTGCCGTTAACGATCTGTCCGTCACAGACTAATACAATTTTGTTTGACCGTTCGTTCCTCTTCTAGTCGACTATTATTGGGCAGCCCCACAGATCATCTTTCTCATCTGTCTGGTGTCGCATCGCTTCTCACATCAATGACTTTATCCTGATCATGCTCATCAACACACCCATCATGAGTTCACAGAAACCCTGACCAGACATCATAAAGCACAGATAGTTTGTGTTTTATGCTGTGAATTATTGGCCGCCCAAAGCATG
The DNA here is from genome assembly GCF_024679245.1 of Pseudorasbora parva. NCBI lineage: Eukaryota > Metazoa > Chordata > Actinopteri > Cypriniformes > Gobionidae > Pseudorasbora > Pseudorasbora parva. The sequence goes on from NC_090186.1 coordinate 1,684,271, forward strand.
AACCTCTGACATGCAGAGGCGTCTAGAAACCAAAAGACGAAACCTGTTTTTTCAATAGCAGCCGAAACCGAGTGTGTGAGATTTGAGATCTTCATCATAGTGTGCCTGATGTCAGCCTTTATTTCTGATGAACTAGTGTTGTGTTGGTTTGCTAATGAACTGAACAAACTCATTCAGACTCCTTCATAATCGCCACCAGCTGCTGTATGCCACAATTCCTCCACCCTATAGCTTTATGGCACATCTGCTTGTTTATCTGCATCCCTTATTTAGACCCAAGTGCAAAGGGAAAACACACACACACATTTGATTTTGTGAAATGTGGGGATATTCCATAGGCATAATGGTTTTTATACTGTACAAACCATATTTTCTATCCCCTTACACTGCCCCTACCCCTAAACCTACCCATAGTTGGCAGGAAGGACTGAAGTCCGAGTAAGTGATGTTGTCCGCTCTTCTTTAATCGACTCTTGTTCTCTGTGTTTTGTGCTAGACTCTCAGTGGCAGTTTGCGTTCAGTGTGAAGTTTTACCCCCCTGACCCGTCCCAGCTGACCGAGGACATAACCAGGTATAACTCAGCCCGTTCTGCTCATCTCCACCCGTTGCATGCTGGGTAACGGCTCTGGTTGGCGTGTAAATGCTGAGCCGTCTCCTCTCCTCTCCGCAGGTATCTGCTGTGCCTTCAGCTCAGGCAGGATATTGCATCAGGACGGCTGCCATGTTCTTTCGTCACACACGCTCTGCTGGGCTCGTATTCGCTGCAGGCGGAGCTGGGAGATTATGACCCAGAGGAGCACCGTCTGGACTACATCTCAGACATACAGTTCGCCCCAAACCAGACCAAAGAGCTGGAGGAGAAGGTGGTGGAGCTGCACAAGTCACACAGGTCTGAGAAAATATCTCTACATCAGTTTCAGACTTATTATGCCCCTTTATACAAGATATAACGCCCAAAAAGTCATTCGGTTTTTAAATGTAAGCCAGTGTCTGCATATAGTGCACATGATGCAAATTCATCACTGGAATAGTATAATAACACAACACCAGAGACTGGAACAACAACAGAAGCCCTTGTGTGAGGGGGTTAAGAGATGCTTGCAATTTTTGTTTAAAAGTAAATATATCGCCCACTAGGGCTGTGCGTTACTGAAGAAAAATGCAATATGCAATACCTCGTTAAATAATGGGATATGCGATATACGATATTGCTATTAGTGTGTAAAATCTATTTAAATTACATCTTTAAAACATATTTACAAACTGAGAAGCAGAGATATCACGGCTCTCATCCGCAGGTCCTCCGGCTGTTGAGCGATCGCAGTGTGTTGTGTGATATCTCTGCTTCCCCATAATATAGTCCCAAGGCCATATCTGCCTAGGAAATCGCCTAGTCTTAATCTGCATCGCTATTTGTACTCGTTGTGAATACGCAGGCCACAAGAAGTAATTAGGTGGGTGTTTGGTTTTTATTTGGACTACTTTTATTAGGGACATGCTAGCTGGCAACATAGGATTCCATTTATTATGCTAAGCTAAGCTAACGGCCACCCTCCCAAACTAAAACAATGCATGCATTGGGACAAAAATGCATTTGCCCACATATCTAAATGTAGGAAAGAAGTTGAATAAGCCCTATTTCTAAAAACGGTGGAGTGTTCCTTTAAAAAAGCTCAAATCTGATTGCCTGAACCACACAAACACTAGTGATGTATTTCCCACACTGGCAGAGCTGAGTGTTGATGAAGCGCCATTAGAGCCTAGGTGTGTCCTGATTATCAGTGCTAAAGCTGCTCTGACTCCTCTGCTGATGGATGTGAAGGTCTGATATCTGAAGTCTCTGCTCTTTAGGGGAATGACTCCAGCCCAAGCGGACGCCCAGTTTCTGGAGAGCGCCAAGAAGCTGTCCATGTACGGCGTGGACCTGCATCACGCCAAGGTAGAAGATCTGCAGATGCTCATGTTATGATCCTGCAGAGTTCAGCTCGAACCCGCCTCAACACACCACTGCAGAAAATGCTCTTCTTTAGGATTTTGTTCTTGTTTCCAGTCCAAATATCTAAATATTCATTTACTAGATCAGTACAATGACACAAGATTTTTTCTTGTTTTCTGGGGAAAAATATCAAAATGAGTTTTTGCTTAACCCTTAAATGCATACCTCGGGTCGTTCACTACTCTCCTCCTCCTCATTCATTTTTTTAAGTTAGATATTAACCTTCTTAGTATTCCTCAATCAATCCATTTTAAACAATATAACAACAAAATTATAGAAATATAATTGAATGCCTGTTTTTCCACTAGTTTTTTAGGGTCGCTAACGACCCGAGGTGTGTACGTGAACGTATATATTTTTTGCACAATTATAAATGAATCTATAATGACAAAATAGGGCGCAATTCACCTTTATTTACCCCAATGTCTGATACACAGTGATGAAGTGACGTTTCACTTTAGTTACCTCAGACAGAAATCGATACTATTATAATCTGCAAAACTTGAAATGGCTCAGTGATTTACTGCTGAGAGCAAGAACTGAATCAATCAATCAATCAACTTTATTTATATAGCGCTTTTACAATCACGATTGTGTCAAAGCAGCTTCACAGTGTCAAACAGGATAATATTGCGACAAAATTAGATTTGGCTGTACAGTCGTACTGGAGTAAACAGTGATGTTATCAGCTTATTATAATTTATCATATAGCAACAATGTTGGCAGATCAGTATTTAAGTTTATAGAATTAAATAAGACCTAATTCATACATTTTATTTGTATAATAAGTTGAATAACTTTAATCATATTTTTAGTGTCCCCAACTGAGCAAGCCAAGCCAAAGGCGACAGTGGCAAGGAACCAAAACTCCATCGGGGCATGATGGAGAAAAATAAACCTTGGGAGAAACCAGACTCAGTCGGGGTGCCAGTTCTCCTCTGGCCTATTAACACACAGTGTAAGATTATTATTCTGGCAACCTTACAGGTCAACACAATCAGATATTAGTGTCACTGTCACTGATGATGGATGTGGTCAAGAAGCCGTCAGTGATCAAAATATTGATTTTGACGATGTTGAAAATGAGTTTGGAGAATATGCGTGAGATCGGGAATATAAGTCAGATGTTGATTGTAAACGAGCTCTGACGAGGACAGATGATGATGGGATAAAACATCTGCTCAAACTGAACCCTTACAAGCTCCAAAAGGTAATAAAATATGTTTTATTTTATTCTTCTGTAATTGTTACTCTAACATCAAGAGTTGTATATAGTCTCACGACAGGTAGAGCTCTATTAGTGTTTGATATAGATCCGGGTCGCTAAAGACCCGAATATGTAAGAATGTGAAACACTCATGCATTTAAGGGTTAAAACAGGCAAAATGATCTGCCAATGGGGTGAGAAAAATAATCTTATTTCTGATTGGGACGGAAACATGAAACAAGATTTCAATCAGAAATAAGATTATTTTTCTCATTGGCAGATCATTTTGCCTGTTTTAAGCAAAAACTCACTTCATTTAGATTTTATTTCAACAAAACAAGAAAAAATATCTAGTAAATGCATTTTGCTTTAAGAATATTTAGATATTTAGACTAGAAACAAGTCAAAATGACTGAGAAAGAAGAGCATTTTTGCAGTGCAGGAGACCGGTCTGCGTAGCTAGAGTTTGATTAGCTGGTCCAGGTGTGTTTGATTGGGGTCGGAGCTGAGCTCTGCAGGATTGGACTCCAAAATCACCCCCTAAACACTCAATCACTGTTTCCTACGTCAGTACACTTTGAGTGAGCACCAAAAATGAGTGTGTACATCATTATGGGATTGAATGAGTGCACTCGATAACACCACTGCAAATGGCTGTCCTCTGTGTGAGGGGATGGGGCGATTTCGGATCAGGCATCTGTTTTGCTCATTCATTTTTCAGGAAGACTCTACTATATATTCTTCAGTCCGTGGCTTTGTGAACTCTCACACATTCACTCAGCTCCATCAGTCTATTTCCAGCAGGATCTGCTTCCTCATTAATCACATGGGTCAGACGCTTTATTTGAGTGCCGCTCTACTTATGGTTATTATCAGTGTGATCTGTGACCTCTACAACCAGAGGAAGACTCCAGCTGAACTCTGTGTGTGTGTGTGTGTGAGAGAGAGAGGGAGAGAGCATGCTCGAGTCTGGGAAAAATATGTTGTTGCCGTTTTTAAACCCCCACAGGAATATCATTGCTCTGGCTGTGGTCCCAGTGGGAGCGATGGCCGTGTCTTTATCTGACTGAAGACTGAAGGTGAAGCTTGTGGTGTTCAGCTCAGCCTGCAGGATCTCACCAGCTTTAAGGACATCAGTTAGGGTTATATAGTTCATTTACACTACAACAATAAACAACGCTTTACTCGAAATAAACATTAAATAAAACTATAAATATCAAAAAATGCAAAAATAAATTAATAATAATAATAAATAAATAAATTAAATTAAATATTACAATTAAAATAAAATTTTAAATAATTAAGTGAAATAAAATAGTAAAAATAAAGTAACAATAAAAACAACGCAACATAACTGCATAACATATAATGAAATAAAATAATACAATAAATTAAATTATAAATAATTAAATTAAATTAAATATTAAAAATAAAGTAACGACTTAATAAAATAACACAAAATAAAATGACAAAAATTAATAAAATATTAAAATAAAATAAGTAAAATAAAAAAAATTGCATAACATGAAATAAAATAAAATATAATCAAGTAAAATCCACAACTAAATAAAATTTAAATTAATTACATTAAATACCATAAAATAATAATAATAACGTAACAAAATAACATGATGATGATAAAGTACAAAAATAAATAAAATACAAAAATTGCATAACATATCATGAAATAAAATACTGCAATAAATAAAGTTAAAATAATAAAACATATATATTTTTTAAATAATTACATAAAATAACAAAATGTTATATACTGAAATAACATAAAATGAAATAACAAAATAAAATAAAATAACATAACATATAATAAAATAACAATATAACAAAATAAAATAACATAAAGTTAAATAATAGAATAAGAGGTGCCAGTGGTTATGTTTTGCAGCGAGGCCCATCATCAGCATCAGTTGTGTCTGCTCTGGAGCTGATGGTTCGAGCTCTTCTTCACTGAGACTAAAAGCCTCTCGCGGCGACAGATAGTCTGAGTTCAGCCTGGTTATCAGGCCTATTGATTTCTCTCAGCGCTGAGGTTAACTCAGACAGATCAATAACCGGTGCTCCGCGTCCCAGAAGCCCGGCGATAAACATCCATTTAGGACGATTGGTGAAAGCCTTGTGATAAGTGCCTGAGTGATGGATGTGTTTGAGTTGGAGCTGTAGTTATAATAAGTGCGCATGATCGGGTTTCCTCCACGGCTGTGCTCAGAGATGGTTTTCCAGGTTTGTTCATAAAGGAGTGTTTTTAGGTGAGCTCCATGAGCTGTCAAACGTCAGTGATATGCACAGTGATAACCTGATCACTGAGTTTTGGTGTTCTCTTCTCTTCTAGTGGACATTAATACAGAAATGCCACTGATAGAGCAGAACATTGCTTTAAAACACACCAGAGCAGCTTCCAGAGCGAAACACACACACACACACATGTAGCCCTTTACACACTGCTGTGTGAGCAGATCTTGTGCTGGAAGTGTGTGTGAGATGATGATAAAGTCTTCTGTTTCCCAGGACTCTGAGGGAGTGGATATCATGTTGGGAGTGTGTGCGAACGGTTTGTTAATCTATAAGGATCGGCTGCGGATAAACCGCTTCGCTTGGCCCAAAATCCTCAAGATCTCCTACAAGCGCAGCAACTTCTACATCAAGATCCGGCCCGGAGAGGTGCGACTGAGCAGACCACACACACACACACTCACACACTCTCTCACTCACACACACACACACACACACACACACACACACACACACACACACACACACATTAATCCTGCTATTGTGATTTCTGTCAGGCCGAGCAGTTCGAGAGCACCGTCGGCTTCAAGCTGCCCAACCACCGCTCTGCCAAAAGAGTCTGGAAAGTGTGTGTTGAACACCACACCTTCTTCAGGTGAACACACACATCTGTCACACCATACTAAAGTAGGTTTGAGTGAGTGAGTGAGGGGCGTGTGTTTGTGAGTGAGAGTTTGTGTGTGAGAGCGAGAGAGTGTGTCTGTGTGTGTGAGCTACTCTGACAACAGCACAAAGCTGCTCTCTTCTGTTCTGTCTTATGATTTATATTCTAAACAATTAAAAAACATTTGTTGCCAAAACCTAAATTACAGATTTAATGTAACTGAAAACCGGAAATAAATGTTTTTAATAATTGAATCAACACTCAAATAAAATGGCTGTATATAAACAGATAGATCAACTTTTTAATGATATGGTGATGTTTCGACCACACACGTTCCACCACTGTCCTGTTCTGTGAGTGCTGTTTGCTGCTGCGTCCTCAGGCTGATGTCTCCAGAGCAGCCCACCAAGGCCAAGTTCCTGACCCTGGGCTCCAAGTTCCGGTACAGCGGCAGAACTCAGGCCCAGACCCGGCAGGCCAGCTCCCTCATCGACCGGCCCGCGCCATACTTCCAGAGGACCTCCAGCAAACGCATCTCCCGCAGCCTCGACGGGGGTACGTGTGTGTGTGTGTGTGTGTGTGTGTGTCTCCTTCAACAAACGCATCTCCCGCAGCCTCGACGGGGGTACGTGTGTGTGTGTCCTCCAACAAACGCATCTCCCGCAGCCTCGACGGGGGTACGTGTGTGTGTGTGTGTGTGTGTCCTCCAGAAAACGCATCTCCTGCAGCCTCGACGGGGGTACGTGTGTGTGTGTGTGTGTCCTCCAGCAAACGCATCTCCCGCAGCCTCGACGGGGGTACGTGTGTGTGTGTGTGTCCTCCAGAAAACGCATCTCCCGCAGCCTCGACGGGGGTACGTGTGTGTGTGTGTGTGTCCTCCAGCAAACGCATCTCCCGCAGCCTCGACGGGGGTACGTGTGTGTGTGTGTGTGTCCTCCAGAAAACGCATCTCCCGCAGCCTCGACGGGGGTACGTGTGTGTGTCCTCCAGAAAACGCATCTCCCGCAGCCTCAACGGGGGTACGTGTGTGTGTGTGTGTGTGTGTGTCCTCCAGAAAACGCATATCCCGCAGCATCGACGTGTGTGTGTGAGCCTGTTTATGTGGTTTATGAGGACACAAATTTGTATAACTACATGGGTATTACACTGGTATTACACTATAAATGTGGTTTATGAGGACATATCAAATGTCCTCATAATTCAAACGGCCTTATTTTGATTTTTTGAGAAAGTAAAAATGCAGAATGTTTCCCGTGATGGGTAGGTTTAGGGGCTGTGAGTGTGTGTGTGTGTGTGTGTGTGTGTGTGTGTGTGTGTGTGTGTGTGTGTGTGTGATGGGTAGGTTTAGGGGCAGTGTAAGGGGATAGAAAATGCGGTTTGTACGGTATAAAAACCCTTACGCCTTTGGAGAGTCCCTGTAAACCACATAGACCAACGTGTGTGTGTGTGTGTGTGTGTGTGTGTGTGTGTGTGTGTGTGTGTGTGTGTGTGTGTGTGTGTGTGTGTGTGTGTGTGTGTGTGTGTGTGTGTGTGTGTGTGGCCGCTCCAGCAAATGCATCTCTTCTCTTGCATCCTCGACGGAGGTACTTCATCCGGTCCGCGTGTCGCTGCAGAAAAGGCTTTTCTTACTTAGTGTTTTTGTCCAAATAGTCCAAATACCTATAAATTCTTACATTAAAACACCACTAGGTAACTTTTCAACCTTCATAATATATTTTCAAGACTCTTGTGATGATAAATCGACTTACAATAGGTTGAATCACACGTCTGCCATAGCCTGACGGGGTCTGTATCGTTTTTAATTGTACTTTTAAACTTTGGGTTTCGGGTAGTCACTCGAGAGCAAAAGTTACCAAGCTTTAAGAAACATTTACTAGACAAGTCAAAATTACAGTCTAGTTTTGGGGAAAAGATTACTCAAAATGAAGTGAGCTTTTACTTAAAATAAGCAAAATAATGTTGTTTTCTGTTTGAATTAAGATTATTTTCCTCACTCCTTTGGCAGATTATTTAGCTTGTTTTAAGTAAACGCTCTCTTCATTTTGAGATAAAGTGAGCTGAGCAGGCGTGCCTGTGATTGGTTCAGTGCTGTGGAAACCTTTGACACTCCTCATCGAGCACGAACACAAGCGGGAGCGTTTGAAAACAGCCGCCACTCGAGAGATAAGAAAGCGGAGTGGAATTAGTTTACTGTCTTTATAAGCTAAACGTTGTCACAATATACACATCATTTCCCCTAATTTTATATCGTCAGCAGAATTAGTTATTGATATTCATTTGTATCCGTATCGCCCAGGCCTATTGGAAATGCACTTGGCCAAAGCCAGGTGTTGAAATGATCATGTGATGTTGAGCCTCAGACTGAGGTGCTGGTGTGTGTGTGTGTCCGTCACTGCCCTCATACACACACACACAGGAAGTCTTATCTCCTCAACAACTCGCGTCGGCACTGAGGCAGAGCGTGTGTTTTCCTGCCCGAATCCCATCTGTCCCGTCGGAGGAGCAGAACACAAGCGTGCCGCTTCATGAGTCACTGAGCTCCAGGGAACTTCAGGTTATCAACTCTCTATCTGCAGGAAATCTCCCAGTGCTAAATGAGGCCATTCATATGGTGTGTGTGTGTGTGTGTGTGTGTGTGTGTGTGTGTGTGTGTGTGTGTGATGGGGTAGGTTTAGGGGCAGTGTAAGGGGAAGGGGATAGAATACAGTTTGTACAGTATAAGAACTATTACGCCTATGGAATGTCCCCACATTTCACAAAAACAAACGTGTGTAAGTGTGTGTGTGCATATTTGTGCATGTGTTTGGTTGTGAGTGAGTGCGAGTGTGTGTGTGTCTGTCAGTGTGTTCAAATGTCCCCACTGGGATAGTAAAAACTTGAATCGACTACGTTATAGGATTCACCTGAGCGAGACTGAATGTGCTAAATGTGTTAAATCAAGGTTTGAGGGTCCTCAGTATACAAACCCCAGCAAGACACAAAGCCCAGCCCAGCTGAAATTCACTTTTAATTCACTGATCAGATGATTTTCTGATTTAATATGACAGCGGTCAAAGTTTGCCTTTATGCAAATGAGCAGTGATGTGGTGCAGTTGAATTAAGACTATTACTCCGCTATTACTTCCGTCTGGTGAGGTCAAACTGGAGCGATCATAGATGTGTTTTATGTAGATGCCTCATTCGGCCGATCGGCGCAGGCACTAATGAGGAATCTATATATATATATGTATGTGTGTATATATATGTGATCGCGCCAGTTTGACCTCACCAGACGGAAGTAATGGCTCTGGGAACACTAGATGAGATTCGTCTGATATGAGGTAAAATAACACAAATACTGTTGTGTTTCTGGCAGAAAGCGATCGGTTCGTGTCTTAAGACATCAGTGTGTCTCCACGAGCAGCTGGGTTTTTGTGCACGTTGTCTAAGCATGTTTTTTTTTAACTCTCATATAATTGTTACCCATTCACATGCATTATGACTGGCGGACTGCAAAAATCTTCATTTGTGTTCTCCTGAAGAAACAAACACACCTACATCTGGGACGGCCTGGGGGTCAGCAGGTCAACATTAGGCTCATTTATGGCTCAGCTATCACTTTAAACCCTGATGATGTAGCTGGAGGTCAGTGCAGAGTCGAGTAAATCACTGCGCGTTATTATTCATGCCCGGTTATGATTTAATTCTCTCTCTCTCCTCATGGATGAACACAGATGTGTGTGTGTCGGTCCTCCACTGCTGTTCTCGTGTCCAGAGATGTTTTCCTCAGAGCACTGCTCTAGTGTCGTATTGTTGTGGATATTGTTGTCCCGTCTCTCAGACAGGAAATGAGCCACATCTGTTTCCTGTCTGTGGAGCGAGCAGGAGAGATGCGCGCGGGAGGAAATGAGCTCTGATGCTGCACAGAAAACATCAGGCTGACTCTGAGCTCAGCATCGCTTCTGAATGGATTTATCACACACACACACACACACACACACACGAGCATCACGTTAAATCTTCTGGATAACGTTTACTTGTGTTACTTTAGTCCATCTTCGGTGCACAAACGTTTTTCTGTTGTGTCAGATTTGTGAGACCACGTCAGGTGTGTGTTTGTGTACACTTCTTACTAAAAAAGTAAAAATCTTAATTCAAACAGAAAAAAAGATTATTTTTCTCACCCCATTGGCAGATTATTTATCTTATTTTAAGCAAAAACTCTCTTCATTTTGAGTTATTTTTCCCAAAACAAGACAATAATTTTGCTTGTCTAGTAAATGTTTCTTAATGTAAGAATTTTTAGATATTTAGACTAGAAACAAGACAAAAATATGTAACTAAGAAAAGCATTTTTTGCAATGTAGTGACTGTGGACATCTGGCCCTTTAATGTCTTCAGCCAGTGTGTGTTACCCTCAGTCTCATCACACGACTGACACTCAATAATCCATCATAACACACACACACACACACATCATCTCTGCCATCATCGATGGGAAAGCTTCTGAGAATCTGCTCTTCTGCATTAAATGAGCCCGTTTGTCCTCCTGCTGGGAATCGTTCCGCCTCAGCCGTGTTGTTTTAATAGCGCTGCGGTCGCCCCCTGGTGGACATTTGAGGAGCTGCGGCTGCCCCAGATTTGAGAGCTGTCCCAGAATGACATGATGGAATGGACATCCCAACATTAGCCTACTTTCACACCGCTCAAACCAGGTCATGCCGAAGCCGCTCCATTATTCAGCTCCTCCTGATGGAGCGCCGGCTGCCGAATCTCATGCTGTTTGAGTTTTTACTACTCTAATTTTAGAAGTGTGTAGTGCTCCTCTGGCTTTCAGGAACAGACTCCCATAGGAACGCTTGCCTAAACATGTCCAAATGTCTTTGGCTGTAAGTGACATTTGACCTCAGGGGCTTTAGAGTCCCAGCTGAGGCCGTGGCCGTGTAAAGAACCTCCTTAAATAGAGACTACATGAGCAGAATATATAGAGATGCTTCGCCCCGACGTCAGAACGTCAAGCGATAAAACACAACTTCTATATATATATATGAAAATATGGGAGTATATTGGGTAAAGATCTGAACTGCTGGGCCAACAGAGAGAGAGAGAGAGAGTGTGTGTGTGTGTGTGTGTGTGTGTGTGTGTGTGTGTGTGTGTGTGTGTGTCTGTCTGTCTGTTCCTTGTAAGGCTATACTTGTGAGGACACAAATGTCCTCACTTGTATAGTAAAATATGAAAACTGAACAGTGAGGACATTTGACTGGTCCTCACTAGTTAAAAAGGCTTATAAATCGGCCAAAACATGTTTTATTTAAATCTTTTGTTCTGCACATTTTTCTGGGATGGGTAGGTTTAGGGATAGGGGATATAAAAGGTTAAAAGTTATTAACTATTAACTAGAGTCTTATGATCCTGCATATTACTATGATATTGTCTGTTTATTAGCACTTATAAAGCTCATATTAATGCCTTATTCTGCATGAGCTTATTCTACATCCCTTAATCCGACCCAATACCTAAACTTAAACGCTACAAAAACTACCTTACTAACTATTAATAAGCAGTAAATTAGGAGTTTATTGAGGCAAACGTCAGAGTTAATAGAGAATATGTGTTCCTCATACTAAAGTGATACCGAAAATATAATTTGCCTGATATAAAATCAATGGAAGTCTATGCAATGTCCTCACTAATATAGTGAAATAAACGTGTGTGTGTGTGTGTGTGTGTGTGTGTGTGTGTGTGTGTGTGTGGCAGCTCCTATGGTGAACGTGAGCGATTACTGTCGTGCTGTGGACTCCGGCGCTGGAGAGAACGGACCAGCTCTGGAGCTCAACTCCGACTCGAAGGTGAGAAAGCGTCTCTTTATGATCTCCTTTTACAGGAAGTGCTCTGGGACAATTACAACGGCTTTACCACTCCTGATGCTCTCACACTCATCAGTGTATTATGAACACACGATATTTGCACTGCAAAAAATGCTCTTCTTACTCAGTATTTTTGTCTTGTTTCTAGTCCAAATATCTAAAAATTCTTACATTAAGAAACATTTACTAGACAAGTACAATTATTGTCTTGTTTTGGGGAAAAATAACTCAAAATGAAGAGAGTTTTTGCTTAAAATAAGATAAATAATCTGCCAATGGGGTGAGAAAAATAATGTTAATTCAAACAGAAAACAAGATTATTTTTCTCACCCCATTGGCAGATTATTTATCTTATTTTAAGCAAAAACTCTCTTCATTTTGAGTTATTTTCCCCAAAACAAGACAATTACTTTTGCTTGTCTAGTAAATACTTCTTGTTTTAAGAAGTTTTAGATGTTTGGACTAGAAACAAGACAAAAATACTGAGTAAGAAGCGCATTTTTTGCAGTGTAGTGCGCCTCACCCTCACACGAGTCCTGTTCTTGAGGCAGACCCGCGGGCCTCGTCCACAGCTGACCCGTCTGTGTCCCAGACCTGACATTTGCCTGTCCGTCAAAGGCCTGTATTCATGAGCTCCAGCATTCCTGCCGTAGCCTTCAGCTCTGGCATGAAGAGAGTCTTTCACAGACGCCCCGCACCGAACCCAATGGAGGATGCAAGTGCTTCCAGAGCTCCATCCTGTCTGTCTAGCTGCCCTCAAACGCACACAAACCATCTTTGTGACAATAACGGCGTTATCGAGCCTGTTTCAGCGACACACATTCCTCCTGTTCATGATTTATATGATGAAGGACCTCTCCACTGAATAACTCACACCCAGATACCCTGTGTTTTTCTCACGGCGTTTTCACTCTTGGTCTGAAGAGTTCACGTTCGCACCTCTTCTTCATCCCTCCGTGTGCCCCCGGTGCTTGCTTTAGCGGCAGCGGTGTATAATGTTAGGTAATGACTTATTGGGATTCACTGCCAAATATTGGACGGATATGCAGAAGGAGATGCAAAGAATAAACCTGTCCAACTTGGCCTAGAATAGCACATCGCCAGGTACTTCTGCAGCTCACTAGTAATATTAAATTGGCATAAAATAAGTAAAATTGGTGAGTGTCTGTGACCCGTATACTTTTTTTCCATGTTTATTTTACTGCGTAAACCGCAGAACATACAAAACAGCTCAACAATAGTACCCGGATTCACATTAGCAAATGAGAATCGATTAATATTTGTTTTAGCCAGCCCTAATCAATAGTCAATTACTTCCACAAGTTAGTCAGGATTGCTTTTAAACCAGTAGCTGAGCTTCTGATCCGCAGCGTGAGAACCACTGAAGAAACTGAACTCCTCAGGCCGGTGTGAAGACGCCTCGTCTCCTGAGCTTCTGCCCCAACACTGACAGCTTTAGTTGTGATGTTGTCTAATGCTTGCCCACACACACACACACACACACACACACACACGTGCACCCCCCTGAATACACTGCAAAAAATGCTCTTCTTATTCAGGATTTCTTTCTTGTTTCCAGTCTAAATATTCTTAGATCGAGATGCATTTACTAGATCAGTAAAATGACAAACGAGATATTTTGTCTTGTTTTGTTGAAAATAAAAACTAAATGAAGTGAGTTTTTGCTTAAAACAGGCAAAATGATCTGCCAATGGGGTGAGAAAAATAATCTTATTTCTGTTTGGGACGGAAACAAGAAACAAGATTATTTTTCTCACCCCATTGGCAGATCATTTTGCCTATTTTAAGCAAAAAGTCACTTCATTTAGATTAAATTTTTTATAAAACAAGAAAAAATACCTTATGTTGTTATGCTTATCTAGTAAATGCATCTTGATTTGAGAATTGTTAGATATTTGGACTGGAAACGAGACAAAATGACTGAGGAAGAAGAGCATTTTTTGCAGTGTACGAGTCTTTCCTATTGTCATCCCTCACACACACACACACATGCACCCCCTGAATACAAGTCTTTCCTATTGTGTCATCTCACTCACTCACTCACTCACTCACTCACTCACTCACTCACTCTCACACACACACGTGCACCCCCTGAATACAAGTCTTTCCTATTGTGTCATCTCACTCACTCACTCACTCACTCACTCACTCACTCACTGACTCACTCACTCACTCACTCACTCACTCACTCACTCACTCACTCACTCACTCACTCACTCACTCACTCACTCTCACACACACACACTCACTCACTCACTCACTCACTCACTCACTCACTCACTCACTCACTCACTCACTCACTCACTCTCACACACACACGTGCACCCCCTGAATACAAGTCTTTCCTATTGTGTCATCTCACTCACTCACTCACTCACTCACTCACTCACTCACTCACTCACTCACTCTCACACACACACACGTGCACCCCCTGAATACAAGTCTTTCCTATTGTGTCAACTCACTCACTCACTCACTCACTCACTCACTCACTCTCACACACACACACGTGCACCCCCTGAATACAAGTCTTTCCTATTGTGTCATCTCACTCACTCACTCACTCACTCACTCACTCACTCACTCACTCACTCTCACACACACACACGTGCACCCCCTGAATACAAGTCTTTCCTATTGTGTCATCTCACACACTCACTCACTCACTCACTCACTCACTCACTCACTCTCACACACACGTGCACCCCCTGAATACAAGTCTTTCCTATTGTGTCATCACACTCACTCACTCACTCACTCACTCACTCACTCACTCACACACACACACACACACACACACACACACACACACCCCTGAACACGAGCCTCTCCTAATGTCCCTCACCCCCAGACCTGACCTCGGCTCTGCTCACTGACTAATGTTGTGTTTCTCTCTCCCTTCTCTTCTCCTGCGCATTCCTCATGCTCTGTATGCCATTCCCCTGTGTCCTGCCCATGCAGTCTCTCTTCATGTTCCCCTTCTCCCCATCCTCCTCCACCCTGTCCTCACTCCCACCCTCACTCGACACCATCTCTGAGCTGGACCTGGTCCTGTCCGACATCTCTGAGGACGAGCCGGAGCTCCCCCCCGAGCCGGAGCCTCTGAGCTGGGCATGTGAAGGCTGTAGTGTGGCTCTAGATGGAGCAGCTGAGGGGTCTGAGGAGCCTCCGCCGGCCCGCTCCGCCCTGCCCCGACTGGGCCTGTCCATGCTCCGCTTCTGCCAGGGTCTGGGTCTGCCTTCCCTTCTGGATGAGGACGGCTCCATCAGTCTCCCCTTTCTCCCAGAGGACCCTCTCTCCTCCCCTTCCCTTATTCCCTCCTTCCTTCTCATCTTCTCCATCTTCCTCTCCGCATGTCAGTCAATGGTTCTCTCTCTTCTTCTGGCGTTTCCTCTGGCCATGTCCTTGTGCTACCTAGAGCCGAAAGCATTTGCACGCTTTAAACCGGCTGAGGTCATGGCTGAGATGACCTCTTCGGAGGAAATGCAGTGCGACCCTGCCGCCTAAACTGACCCCTAACCTCTCCCCTCCGTTCCTTTTCTCCATGTCTGCCCGCCTCCTAAAATGCTACCGTGTGCATTTTGTTGCTATTTGCCTTCCTCTCCCCCCGTCCTCTAGCTCTTTTCTGTCCCGCTCCGTCTCCCAGTGCCAGATTTTTAGTGTGAAATGCAGAATGTGTCCCAGCTCGGAAGCTTATAGCCACATCCCAGTGCGATCTTATTTATACACTGCAAAAAAATGTGCTTCTTACTTAGTATTTTTGTCTTGTTTCTAGTCCGAACATCTAAAAATTCTTAAAACAAGAAGTATTTATTAGACGAGCAAAAGTAATTGTCTTGTTTTGGGGAAAAATAACTCAAAATGAAGAGAGTTTTTGCTTAAAATAAGATAAATAATCTGCCAATGGGGTGAGGAAAATAATCTTGTTTTCTGTTTGAATTAAGATTATTTTTCTCACCCCATTGGCAGATTATTTATCTTATTTTAAGCAAAAACTCTCTTCATTTAGAGTTATTTCTTTCCAAAACAAGACAATATTTTTTACTTGTCTAGTAAATGTTTCTTAATGTAAGAATTTGGATATTTAGACTAGAAACAAGACAAAAATACTGAGTAAGAAGAGCATTTTTTGCAGTGTAGTCCACATCGTGTCTCAAATCGCTCTCGTTTATTAGACCTGAACCCGAATCCCTCGACCATCTTAAATCTAACGCGTTGAATCTTCATAGATGAGAGTCCTTCAGGTGTTTTATAAGGTCAGAGACCCACTCTAGCCTGTCCCAGAGCTCAGGGCTCGCTCACATCCCGTGTGCATTTCAGGATTCAGGACTTCCCATCATCCATTTCACTTTTTCAGACAATATTGTCCATTATTCCACCTATTAGAGTCCACAGGTGGAGGTCAAGGAGAAGCCAAACGCGGACGTGGCCACATCCGTCACCCATGAATCGGCCTTTGAGGTCTGCTAACCTTCCCAGCATGCATCTGTAGTCATGTAATTAGCACACAATCCAAAGCTATTGTTTTGAACTAATCTTCATCTTTTATCTCTGATGGCATGAGCAGACGGATAAAGGTGGCTCTGGCGCTCCTGAGAGAAAGGTCTTTTACTCTTGAGATGGTTTTTTATTTCATGTCCAAATGATGGGGTTCTTGCATCATGGTTGTTTGGTGTGAAATCTTGATTCTTTTGGTTTTGTTTTGTGTGTAATGTGTTTATTTCAATTGCAAATGAGGCACAAATCACGTGAGCGCTCTTGAGTGATCAAAAGGCCACTGATTTGCTGATTGATTGGCTACGCGTGCTTGTTTGGCTTGTAATCAAATGCTGATTTTTGTTGGTTGGTTACTTCAGAGATCACTTATATGAACATATGTCATGTCATATGAACCAGAGTCGCATCAGAAAGTCTGAGAGCACGCTGAGAGTCTTACATCTATGCATTTGGCAGACGCTTTTATCCAAAGCGACTTACAATGATGGTATTTTACATTGTCCCTGGGAATCAAACCCATGACCTTGGGTTGCTAGCGCCACGCTCTACTATTTGAGCGACAGAAAAGCACACATCCATATGCTTATAATATAATATGCAGTGATAAAGAAGCGTTTCACTGGTGCTCTCAGACTTTTGGAGCCTTCTCTACATGATCATTTCCATTGCAGAGCGTTTTCATCTCATCAATGATGTTTTGAGCCTGATAAAACTCCAGTTCATTACCATCTGTCTTCTCCCGTTTTGTTCAAATGTGTTCTCATTTTTAATCCACAGAGCAAGTTGAGAGTGCAGGGGGAAAATATATATGTCAGACATAGCAATTTAATGTTGGAGGTTCGTATGTCTACTTGGACAATATCAACAAAAACAAATGAAAGAAAGAGCAAAACATAATGGATGGTGGACATGTGTCCCCTCTGTGGCTACTGTCCTGGGCTGCCTCTCACTCTTCCTCTCTCAGGCTTTGTGTGCATGCATTAGTGTGTGTGTGTGTGTGTGCACCCATGCTTGCGCTGCATGTCGCACCGGGTGAGCTGAATGCACGTGATGCGTGGTGTCTGTGAAAATGTCCCCTTGGGAATGGTTTTCATAACAACACTAATGGGCTTTCCCTAACCAGACAGGTTTCTTTCTGCTTTGGTTGTGGTGATTGTTTACATTTGATTTTATAACTCAGAAGTTACTCACCCTGGGGTGACCCTGTCGGTGCTAAAGACACCCAACTCACGATCGCTGAGGATGCCAAAACACTCAACGTTTGGCCGTCTAAATGTTTAAAGCTGAAAGCATTGTGTCTGTTGTAGATAAATGATGCATTTTTGGTGTAAAAAATGTCAGAATTTGGGCAGTTTGATCAAAAGAGGTCCTGTTGCTCAAGCAGTGGATCAATCGAGATTGCTGATGGCTTATAGGACGCTTTCACACGGTGGTCTGGGTTCTAATATCAAACCCTGGTGCATTTGTGTCCATCTTACATCATCACAAACATGCACCACATGATAGAAAACAGGACGCAGGTCAAATATATTGTTTTTTTATTAGTTTGGTGCTATTATCTGCATCAGAATGAACGACTCTTGGGTTCACTATATGCGCAGCACTGCAAAAAATGCTTTTCTTCCTCAGTATTTTTGTCTTGTTTCTCGTCCAAACATCTAAAAATTCTTAAAACAAGACGTATTTACTAGACAGGCAAAAGTAATTGTCTTGTTTTGGGGAAAATAACTCAAAATGAAGAGAGTTTTTGCTTAAAATAAGATAAATAATCTGCCAATGGGGTGAGAATAATAATCTTGTTTTCTGTTTGAATTAAGATTATTTTTCTCACCCCATTGGCAGATTATTTATCTTATTTTAAGCAAAAACTCTCTTCATTTAGAGTTATTTTTCCCCAAAACAAGACAAAAACACTAGGTAAGAAGAGCATTTTTTGCAGTGATCACATGCTGCTTGTAAGCAGATTCTTTTGAGTCTTTGTGGACTCAATCCGGTGGATGGCGTGCCATTATTTTCCGCTCTAATTGTTCACTCGCTCAGGTAAATCATCCCCTATGATTTTGTCGTCATTATCTTAAATAAATGCACATTACTCATTTTTCATGCGAACCGTACCATGTTTCAAACTAATCTGGCAGTGTGAAAGCAGCCATAGATTTCTCTACTTATTAAACCGTGATAAGAGGGAGTGTTTTCTCATTATGGCACACTTCAGCTTTAAATTAAGTGGCTTTCTCCATGTGTATCTGGAGTTGAGTGTCTTTGGTGTCTCCAGTCCTCAGTATGCAAACAAGTCCTGCCTCACTGCTCCCCACAGTCTCTGACCTCTGACCTGACCCTCATAAAATGACCGTTAGTGGGATTATCAGGGTCCTTCAACTGTTGAAGGCCATTTCAACCACTAAAACACACTCTAAATCTTCTTTGGTTTAGCCAGATTTCATTATAAATTATGCCACACCCATTAAAACTGAAGAATGAGTGGGTGTGATATCATTTTTTTATGAAATCTGGCAAAAATGAAGCTCGTTTGGAGTTGCAATCATCATTTGTACACACAATTGAACAAATGCACAGTTGCTTCCTGGTTTGATTCGCCGGCTGTACTCGTAAACTATTAATGGTTGACTTTTTAATGTTGTGTTCATCATTTAATGCAGTTATCACACTTAATTTAATAACCTAATTTGACTATAAACTAGTTTTATTGATTGACGAAGCTAATGGGAACATGAAATAAGAGAAACGCTGTCTGTAATAAGACACAAACGCAACATTTTCCCAGCACTTTATGCTATTTTTTTAATATGATGACCAAAAATTTAGAAATATAAAAGCCAGTAAGTACCACTATAACCTGTAGATGGCGGCACAGGAGCATTTATTGCCTCCTATAACCTTGTCCTGGAACGTTTTTTCCACACATTTCACTTTTTGAATAAATATTAAACATTATATTACCACTAGGTTTGTACGTTTGGATAACGAATGACTATTTAAGTGACTGTATAGTGATTATAAACTAAGATTACGCTGTTGCTGATTCCTCAGGACATTGAAGATCCTAACCGGAGGTTTTCCAGCTGGCGTATATCATTGTGACGTCTTCAGAACGCTCTGTGCATATGGTCAATTGTAGGTCTTTGTAGATATGGACTCTCTTCGTGAGTGTTGTGCTGGTGTGTGAAGCTCAGGATCGGGTCTGGATGTCAGTATGAGCAGTGAGGTTCGACTCTAACGTGGTTCAGGTGTCTCATGACTAATGTGCCGGTTGTTGGTTGTCCCTTTGTCCTCCCCCTGCCTGCCTCTCCCTGGTGCCCGCGGTGGGCCCTTCAGGACCTGGATAAGACCCAGGAGGATGTGTTGAAACATCAGGCTAGCATTAGCGAGCTAAAGCGCAGTTTTATGGAGGCTACGCCCGAGGCCAGGCCCAGTCAGTGGGACAAACGGCTGACGGGCAGCCCTGCCACCATCCTGCGCTTGCAGGCTCAAGGGGTACGTGTGCTTCGGGATACGGCTCTGCATGCCCTCACTTCTGCTCCTCTCTCGCTCCGACACTGGGAAGGTGGCTTCCTGTTGTTTTCTGCTCTGCGCTGGGACAGTTGGGAAAATATTGCACGGAGGATCTCGTTTTCTAGATGCAGCGATTACAAACCCGCCGATTTTGAAGCGTTCACTTTTTTTTGGTCAATCGTTTGGATTATTAATGCTTTCCTAGGTGTGCTCAACTCTAAAATATTTCATTGGCACTATGTCAATAATTGTCCACATAGTGCACATACAGTTATATTAAATAACACATTGTTATATGCCAAGTATGTACATATATTTAATGTGCTTACTTTTTAAGATACATTAGATGCATTTATATAATCCAATGAATGTGCAAAAAATACAGAATTGTTTCCAAAAATCGTTCCTAAATTGAGTGAATGAATTGAGACCTATGAATTATAAATTGATGCGCTGTGTATCTGACGTTTTACACCCATGCAATAAATTTCTTCCTGTGTGTTTTCTGTTCTACGATGGGACAGTTGGGGAAATATTGCACGGAGGATCTCGTTTTCTAAATACATCGATTACAAATAAAAAAAAAAAATTGTCGATCATTTGGATTATGAATGCTTTCCTAGGTGTGCTCAACTCTAAAATATTTCATTGGTACATTGCATTTTGTTATATTCCAAGTAATATTTCACGTCAAAGCCATTCCAAATCAGCCGTGACACACATTTTTGACGTCTGTGACATTTCAGAGCTCCAACATTCCTAAACCGTTGCGGCGTCAGCTGAGAAAACACGGATACTTTCTCATCCAGTGAAGACAAGCTTTCATTTCCTTTAAAGGTTTTGGGTGCACTCAGTCTGTCATTAACTCCTCTCCCTAATGTCGCTCCACACCCGTAAGACCTCCGTTCATCTTCACACACAGTTTAAGATATTTTATATTTAGTCCGAGAGCGTATGCAAGTGTATGCACACTATACTGTCCATGTCCAGAAAGGGAATAAAAACATCATCACAGTAGTCCATATGAGACATCAGTGGGTTAATTAGAGTCTCTTGAAGCATCCAAAATACATTTGGGTCCAAAAATAACAAAAACTACGACTTTATTCAGCATTGGCTTCTCTTCCGCGTTTGTTTTCAATCCTCAAATAAAGATTCAAACGGTTATGAATCAGCGTTTTGATTCATGATCGCGTGTCAAACTGCTGAAATCACGTGACATTGGCGATCCGACTCATGAATCAATTCGCTGATTCATAACCGTTCGAGCGCTGTAGGTCAAATCGCGATATTGCAGGCCCTTACATGAGATCAAACGACTACTCGACAACAAAGATATTTGTCGACAATTTTTTGTTGTGACAATGTCAACTAATCGTCTCAGCCGTACCACCAACAGGGCACATTTTGTATTTTTCCTCATTCAAACACACCTGACTCAAATCATCAGCTTTAGTAGTGACTCTGATGTGGGTGTGTCAAAGGAGACATGCAAAATGTGCACTGTTGGTGGACCTCCAGGAGCGTGTTTTGGCCTTTAAAACGTGTGTGTGTGAGCAGAGCTGCTCTGATTAGTGGCTTCTGTGACCAACAGTGCCTTTGGGTCATCCTGCATTTTTGGTGATGGTGATTACGTAGGTATGAATTTAAACAAATTGGCATATCGTGACATCACTGACTGGGTCTTCAAGCCGTGCCTTCGGGCGTGTAGGCTAATTGCAGGCTATATAGACAACAAACAAATTGAAATATTTGTCAAAAACATGTTTATTGCATAAATTTCAGGTGCATTCTTTAAGAAAAGGGTCCAACCACCAGCTAGCTGTCATTGACTCAAAGCTGTCAACCCTCCCTTTTTTTCCGGGTTTCTCACGTATTTTAGCTCTTTTCCCGCTGTCTTCCCGTTTTAGTATTTTCCCGTGATATGTTTCTTATTTTTATGCTCGATTGTGTTAACTCAGAACACGCAACTATCTGTGTCTCTGAAGTGGCTTGCACTTCTTGCCAGACCAACGCATCTGGTGATATAGACTAGTGCATTTGAATATTAAAAAGCAAAAAGTTGTTTTTATGAATTCAATTAATTAAGTAGCTATAACCAGCTATTCAATCAAGAGCAGTGAGTGAGTCCTTATCTTTTGTTTGACAGACAGCAGTAAAGGCTACTGCCCCTTTAAGACCTAATACAGAGATATGCATCGTCTTTCTCAACTGTATAAAGTTCTCTTAAGGGATATACAGACTGTCTGATGGATACTCATCAAGATCGACATGTTGACATACTTTTTGTGTGAGTTTATCCGTTCAAACGCAAGGCTTGAAAGAACTCAATATTTGCGCGCTGTGAGACGTGCGCGCGCTGCGCACAGAGACAGATCTTCTCTTACTGCAGAGGGCTCTCATTCGCGTCTTCTGGCGAATATACTGAGTGATGATGGCGAAAATGACTGGTCATACGGCAGCACTCGCATGCATTGAACACAGTTTACCAAGATAGACCGTTTTGCCCATGTTTTCTTTTTTTATCGCTGTTGTAGTGCACGTGTATCCATCGACAGAACCATACATAAAGCATTATTTTTCAAGTTACAACCAGTGCCGCCGCTCCCACCACGCGCTGGGGTCGAGCAGAACACACACTACCCATAGCAACGCGTTATGACAACGACATTTCAGACTGACAGAGACCAGATAAACGGCTTTTCCGCCATTTGTTACTGTTTTGTACACGTTGTTATATTAATTATAATTCAAAATCTGTTTTATTCGCCACAATATAGTAATGATAAATGTTGAGAGCGGCACTTTTGATTCATTTTCAAAAAGGGCAGGGGCTCAAACTAAGCCCTCCCTTCTGCAGTGCACTTGCCCGGTGTGTGTAACGTGTCCATGGTCCTGACTCCTGTCACACGGCGAAATCTCCGACAGGGCTTTAACAGTCTAACGTTACAGTGAATGAGAGTATGAGCCGAGCCGAAACGAACGCACGTGCAGTCCCATAGTGTGACATCCGTTAACCATAGTGTAAACATAGATGACGTCACGGGTTTTTCTATAAACGAAAGAACGTAGCCTTCGTTTGTATGGCCCAGGCAATTTATACATTTATAATACTTACTAAAATATAATTCATATTATTTTATTACTGTTGTATTAGTTGTTTGAAAAGTAAAAAAAGAAATTGGTCGGTCTTAAAGCCAATTTACAACCGGCAAGTCGGTCGGACTAAAAGGGAAAAAAAATAAAAAATTGAGTCGGCCCTAAATTGACAGGGTCGGTCGGGTTACGGCAAACAAGAATATTTTTAAGGATGGCCTTAGCTCCATCAGCGTGAGGAGCCTCGCTAACACCCGTCCTGACGTCACAATGTGCTATTGTCTAAGTGGATTTAAAACGACTCCTCTAATCCCAGCTGTCCCACACACACTCCTGTCCTCTACACTGGCCAATGGCAGGCCTGCGCTTCGTCTGATTGGTTCTTTGAGTTGTTGTTCATGGCTCTTTCTGTCCTTTGGTTTGTTCATCTGCTCGTGTGTATTTTGTTTCAGTGTGTTTTCCAGCAGAATGCTTCTCTCGTTTAGGTTTGCTGATCTCGGTTGCTCAAAACCATGCCTTTATCAGTCACTGTAGATGATGACATGCACCTGTTAGAGTCTCCTCCACGCACGATCTGTGTTCAAATGCTTTTACTGTATGTGTGTGTGTGTGTGTGTGTGTGCATTGCAAAAAATGCTCTTCTTTAGTATTTTTCTCTTGTTTCCAGTCCAAATATCTAACAATTCCTAAATCAAGATGCATTTACTAGATCAGTAAAACGACTTAAGATATTTTTTCTTGTTTTGTTGAAAATAATATCTAAATGAAGTGAGTTTTTGCTTAAAACAGGCAAAATGATCTGCCAATGGGGTGAGAAAAATAATCTTATTTCTGTTTGGGACGGAAACAAGAAAAAAGATTTCAATCAGAAATAAGATTATTTTTCTCACCCCATTGGCAGATCATTTTGCCTGTTTTAAGCAAAAACTCACTTCATTTAGATATTAATTTTAAGAAAACAAGGAAAATTGTCATTTTACTTGTCTTGTAAATGCATCTTGATTTAAGAAATCGGTATCACTTTAGTATGGGGAACACATATTCTCTATTAACTCTGACGTTTTCCTCAATAAACTCCTAATTTACTGCTTATTAATAGTTAGTAAGGTAGTTTGTGTAGCGTTTAAGTTTAGGTATTGGGTCGGATTAAGGGATGTAGAATAAGCTCATGCAGAATAAGGCATTAATATGAGCTTTATAAGTGCTAATAAACAGACAATATCCTAGTAATATGCATGATCATAAGACAATAGTTAATAGTATTAAAGTGTAAAATAAAATAGTGTGACCCACGATGGTTAGATATTTAGACTAAATGACTAAGTAAGAAGAGCATTTTTTGCAGTGCGTGTGTGTAGCATCACTGAAGTGCTCTTGTGTTTCTCTCTCTCTCTCGTGTCTCCTGTCTGTCGGTGTGTCTCCTCTCCTCCGCTGTAGAGTTTGGAGGAGGAGCTCACCTCTCTGTTTCTGAGTAAGGCGAGCTTCTGGAGTCTGGCTGGCTCCTGCAGTGCGTCTGTGGCTCCAGCAGAGGCCAGTAGAGTCTCAGCTCAGAGACGCTTCTCTCCTTCTTCATCTGCTCTCTCTCTCCATGCGATCGCTTACGGCTTTCTCTCCTGTGCCGCCACACGCTGCACCTCTTCATGCTCAGATCTGGCAGCCCGTATTGATCATCGTATTTAAAATATTTAGTGACGTTTTGTTCATGCTTCAACTCGAACAATTAGAGTTTCAAGAATTGATTTCTCTAGTCAATAAAATACCAATTTCAAGACCAAAGCTAATGTTAATGTCCAATCAAATAAATAGATTTATATATATTCTTTCAATTAATAATTAAAAATTAAGCAATTTTTTTTTCTGTCGTTTTAAATATTTTTGTATTGTAGTAATTTCAGTTACTCCCCAAAATAACGTAGAAACCACTTAAAGACAGTATAGTTTTAATAGTACTAAGATCACATGCTCGGATCTGGCAGACGATATTGATCATTGCGTTTAAAATAATATTTAGTGACATTTTTTTCATCCTTGATCTCAAACATCTTGGGATGCAAGAATGGATTTCTCTAGTCAATATAATACCAATGTCAATACCAAAGCTAATGTTAATGTCCAATCAAATAAACCGACTTATACACACCATCGGTCAAAAGCTTTAGAACGGTCAGATTTTGTAATGCATTTAAAGAAGTCCGTTCTGCTCACCAAGGCTGGATTTGTGTTATTAAAGATACAAAAAATCCCCAGAAAACAAGAAAAAATATCGTATGTCATTTTGCTTATCCAGTAAATGCATCTTGATTTAAGAATTTCTTGATATTTAGACTAGAAACAAGACTAAATTACTGAGTAAGAAGAGCATTTTTGCAGTGTGTGGCTACTCTAAACCTTATAAATGATGTTTTTGCGCTGTAGTGAGGCCAGAATAACACACTGAGTGTCCAGATTCATGTTCGTGAGAGCATATTTCACTGCCAGGCTGCTCATGAACATCCATTAATTGGCTAATCATTTCCACCTCTGCTGTTGTGTGTGAAACTCGTGTGTGTGTGTGTGTGTGTTTACATAGTCTTCCTGATCACCATTTGCACTGCTAACTGCCGTCCCATCCACCTCCCCAGACCTGGTTTACACCTGTTGCCTCTGAGTGTGTGTGTGAGTGTGTGTGTGTGAGTGACCGTGTCCTATGGTTACCTTCAGGTTCCACAGAAAACCCCTCCTCATCCCGAGACTGACAGCAGAGACGCCAGCAAGGTGGTCCAACGCCTCGCTCAGCCAGCTTTACACCTAACATCACCTGAGCAAACACACACCTAACCACACACACCTCATCCCTTTTCCATTGCAGACATCATGAAGATCATCCATCCATCCATCTGTCTGTCCAGCCATGCTTTCACTCATCTTTCAGCTTCTCTCTCTCTCGTTATGTTGCCTGTTGGTTTATTATATATGTGTGTTGTTGCAGTGTTTATGGCCCTTAGTCGGAGCAGATGTTCAAGAGATGTGCAGTGTGCTCAGTGAGATCTTGTCTTACAGTAAAATACCTCAACATCCTTAAATGAGAGACAATACTGTGTAATACAGTTTGTTTGCAGAGAATATAACCTTCGACCCTCCTCACAGGCTTGGTTATTAACATCATAAATCTAGCTAGTTTCATTTTGGAGAAATTTAAAACACTCTACTTTGTGTTTTATTACCCTGGCATTACATGATGATGAACGAGTTACTGTGAGTTTCTTTCTCTCGCCTGACCAACGTAATCAGCGATAGCTTTATGAGCTGTGTTTCCATTACGCTTCAAATTGTGCAAAAATGAAAATGCACCCAATGGAAACGCGTACATTTTGCAAGAACGCCCATATACTAAAAAAACAAAAACATGTTTACGCTCACATGAGGTGGTTATAATATTTCGGCGAACTTTAATGGTTTTTACGCATTCACAGGTCTCATGATCATTCTTTAAAGTACAGTATATTTGGACAGAAGACGAGACGGTTCTTTATTAAGCTCATAAAAGACTAAAGGATTATGGGAATGCTGAAACAAAGAAATGCCACACTTTATTAAGATCTTCCTCTGTGAAATGGCGTACTATACCCTCCCCAAAAACAGCTCATATGTGGGCGCTCAGGAATAAGAGGCTTTCCTTGCCCTTAGTGCTCGGATAACACGCCTGCACCTGCTCCCATTCAAATAACGGCAGGGATGTATATACGGAAACATACCGTGATTTTTGTAATGATTTATCGCGAGAGGAATAAGTTACACTTTAATCGCACGAGGTAGATTAACGGAAACGCTGTCATTTCGCAATCGTTTTTTTTAATCGACATTTAGAAAATCTCAAGTTTTGCTGAAATCTGTAATGGAAACCAGGCTATAGATTGACAATCGCTTGCTATTGGAGCAAATTTGAACGCAAATTTTTTTATTTGCTGTCGTCTCCAGTTCATCGCTGTAAGTGACGACTTCTGAGAACGCCACACGTGTGGAAAGGGTCTGGTGTTATAGAGGCCCGTTTCTGCCACTAAATCAAACAAGAAAAAGAGTGATTGCGACTTCTTTTTATTTCACAATTCTGTCTTTATTTTTCAGCCAGAATTGTGACTTTATAACTCGCAATTATGAGAAAAACAGTCAGAATTCTGAAGTAAAAAGTCGCAATTACTCTTTATTTGTTTATTTAGTGGCGGAAACGGCTTCCATAATTGTTAGTTATGGTTTTATTGTAAATAGTTTAGCTGATTGTCAAGCACACATCAACTGAACACACTGTACATCTCTACGACAGCCAAGCTTTTATTGGCATTGACTTTGACTAAGGTCTGCAGAAAGTTTGTTTCCTTCAGTTTTTTCATTTTCTGTGGTCATTGTTTATGTTTTTTGCTTTTTCTCTCCATCCCCTCGTTTGTGTGTGTGTGTCGTTGTCTGGTGTAGAGCACAGAGGTCAAACCTGAAGTGAACGGCCAGCCAGAGGTCGTAGAGGTCGTGGAAGAGACCGTTGTCATCGAGGAAGTGGTCAAAGCCAAGCCCAAAAGCCCCGCCCCCGAGGCCTCGGTTACACTGGAGGCGGAGCTAAAAGAGGGGAGGAGCCTATCATCGGACAGCGAGAGTGAAGAAGAGGCGGAGTATCACGCTCAGCCGCCCAGCACGAGTGTCTCCATTCAGCAAATCAAAGAAGAGCCTGAGGAGGAGCAGGAGGCGGGGCTTATTCAACAAGCCCCGCCCTCTGTGGGCGAGCCAATCACAGAAGCAGAACCCGCCGCTCCTGCAGAGGAAGAGACCGCGGCTGCACAGCCTGAAGAGGAAGCATCGCCGACACCGGACGATGCTCCAAATGGACACGCCCTTGAAGCCGAAGCCCCGCCCCCTCTCAGAGCCGTTGCCGAGGAGGAAGAGGAGGAGCCTCACATCGTCAACGGCAACGCCTCTCGCGTGGAAACGGATCACCTGCCACAGGTTATTTGTTGTTCGGAGGTAATTGACATCCCGAGTGGAAAGATGGCCGCCTTCGCTTCCTCATCTCCTCTTCCATTTCCCACTCCTCCTCCTCCTCCTTCCTTCCTGGATGAAGCTGATCTCAAACAGGCTGCTCCGTCTCTCTCTAGAGCTTGTTTAAGGAAGCGATTGCAGTATAAATATGTGTCCACTTAAACATCAGTCATTCCATCCTCTCGCCTTTTAAGTTGATTTTATATTCCATCCTACATAACTACACACACACATGTGCGCGCACACACACACACACACACACACACACACGTTTGTTTTTGTGAAATATGGACAAAATGTATTTTCTATCCCCCTACATTTCCCCTAAACCTACCCATCACACACACACACACACACTGCCCCTAAACCTACCCATCACAGGAAACATTCTGCATTTTTACTTTCTCATAAAAACTCCTCCTGTGTGATTTATAAGCCTTTTGTAAAGTGGGGCCATGGGTAATGTCCTCATATTTCACCCTCTCCTGTAATACCTGTGTCATACCCATGGCATTATACACATTTGTGTCCTCATATTTCACAAAATCAAGCGCGCGCACACACACGTCGCCGTGGGAGCCTGCATGCGGGGGCTTATATTCTGTGCACTGCATGTTGTGTATCGTCACGTTTCATGTAGCACACTTGACATCCTAATTATCCTGAGATACTGCACCTTCAGTAATGCTACTGAAATGATTTGAACACATTGATCAGAATCAGATTTGTGCTTTTGCATGCGTGTGCTGTCTTATCAACACTGCCAAAGATCACAGAAACCAAACCCGCACTCGTGTGCCACACACTTTCTGGCTTGTGATATTTGGGTTTGCTTGCATGCATTATACCAAAGACGTCTAGTTTGCAGTGATGTCTTTATACCGCATGCTGTGCTGTGCTGTGTTAGTGTGTGTGTTAGCGTGTCGATCACTGGCGTGCCCATCACACTAAAGGCCTGTGTTTCTCCATAGCCTCCTGTTGTGAAGACTGAGATGGTTACGATTTCGGACACATTTGCGGCTCAGAAGACGGAGATATCCACTAAGGAGGTCCCCATCGTTCACACTGAAACCAAGACCATCACGTATGAGGCCGCACAGGTACGAGAGGTCATGTGACTGGGTGTTTCTCAAGGCCAGACACCCACGGCTAATGTGGGACACATTTAAACCTACACATTTCGCCAGTTTATTAATCAAAGGTCATTAAAACCATTGATGTGCATTGCAAGATTTCTGTTATGTAATGGTTGAGTACATAACATTTTGTATTTAAAATCATGCATAATTTGTATAGAGTAAATAAGCTAAATTCTTTATAAAAAATAAAATAAAAAAAACTCTGTTTACAACTCCCCATGGTTTACAAGACATGCACTATATTGCCAGAAGTATTGGGCCACCGCTCCAGATCCCTGAGTTCAGGTGTTCAGTCTCTTCATGGCCACAGGTGTATAACTCCAGCTCTCGGCCTGCAGACGCTTCTACACACATTAGTGAAAGAATGGATCGCTCTCAGGAGCTCAGTGAACTCAAGCGTAGGGCTGTGATAGGCTGACACCTGTGCAATAAGGCCATTTTTGACACAAGTCCCAGAGCGGGGTCAGCGCATGCTGAGGGTCACAGTTCGCAGAAGTCACCAACTTTCTGCAGAGTCAACAGCTCCAGACCTCCAGACTTCTGTGGCCTTCAGATGAGCTCAAGAACAGCGTAGAGAGCTTCATGGAATGGGTTTCCATGGCCGAGCAGCTCATCCAAGCCTTACATCACCAAGAGCAATGCAAAGCGTGGGATGCAGAGGAGTAAAGCAGCCGCCACTGGACTCTAGAGCAGTGAGACGTGTTCTCTGAGCGACCAATCACGCTTCAGTCTGACAATCCCATGGACGAGTCTGGGTTTGG
Source organism: Pseudorasbora parva (assembly GCF_024679245.1). Classification (NCBI taxonomy): domain Eukaryota; kingdom Metazoa; phylum Chordata; class Actinopteri; order Cypriniformes; family Gobionidae; genus Pseudorasbora; species Pseudorasbora parva. The sequence goes on from NC_090186.1 coordinate 1,714,260, forward strand.
CCGTCGCCAGGAGAACGGGACTTGCCTGACTGCATTGTGCCGAGTGTAAAGTTTGGTGGAGGGGGGATTATGGGATGGGGTTGTTTTTCAGGGGTTGGCCCCTTAGTTCCAGTGAAAGGAACTCTTAATGCGTCACCAAGACTTTTTGGGCCATTTCATGCTCCCATCTTTGTGGGATCAGTTTGTGGACGGCCCCTTCCTGTCCCAGCATGACTGCGCTCCAGTGCACAAAGCGTCGGTCCATAAAGACATGGATGAGGAGTTTGGTGTGGAGGAACTGGACTGGCCTGCACAGAGTCCTGAGCTCAACCCGATAGAACAGCTTTGGGATGAATTAGAGCGGAGACTGAGAGCCAGGCCTTCTCGTCCAACATCAGTGCCTGACCTCACAAATGAGCTTCTAGAAGAATGGGCAAAAATCCCCATAAACACACTCCTAAACCTTGAGGAAAGCCTTCCCAGAGGAGCTGGAGCTGTTAGAGAGGGTGGGCCGACTCCAGATTAAACCCCACGGGTTAACAATGGGAAGCTCATGTGTGTGTAGAGGCAGGCGGCACAACACTTTTGGCAAAATTGTGTATCTCAAACAAACAAAACCCACTTTTATTGTAATTTAGAAACAATAAAGTTGTGTTTTTTAAGGGATTTGAAGTTTGATACTGAGGTCCTTTCCCAAAATGTTATTTACAGGGTGTTATCTGACAGAGATATATCGCCCCCTGAGGAAGCTTTGATGTCAGTATCTTGTAGTTTAACTCAGAGCTTCTTCAAAAGCACAGCTTGACTGTCGTTGAAATGCTTTGGAACTGTAGCCGTAATATTGGCGTAGCTTCAGCTTTGCCATTAATGCGAATCATGCGGCTGTTAAATCCTGAATGTGTGTGTGTGGTTTGTTTGTTCTGTGTGATTGACAGTTGGATGGTAATGGCGACGGGGAGCCAGGCGTGCTCATGACAGCTCAAACCATCACCTCTGAATCGCTCTGCACCACCACCACCACACACATCACCAAGGTAACACACACACACACACACACAGTACTTTTTCCATCCACTTAACTTCAAGTCTCTTTTAAAGAGTCATCAGCCATGCACCAAACCGGCCAGCTACAAGGAAGATCACATTACAAACTTTAATTAGAAGCAAAAAAGCTAAGGAAAAAAAACTCAAAATGAAGCATTGCAAATGACATAATCAAATAAAAGAAGGGCGGAGAAATATAAACCTTACTCATGTACAGATGTCGATTTTATACATTAAAACAATATATTTTAAGTTTCTTACAAAGTATACATATGTATATACACAAATGTCAGTATTTTAAGAGTGTAGAGAGATTGATTATGTTACTCGCAGTGCCTGATGCGAGATTTGGCTAGTTCTGATTGGTGGAATTTGCTGAACAGCAGCGGTAAACATACTCAATGTTCGTTTGCAGTGTTTTAAATGCAAATTTGGAAAAATACGATTTTTTTTACAGTTTAATTCCCATTCCTGATCCTCTGAAACTACTACTTCATTTTTTTTTTACTTAATCCAATCATGGTTCTGTCCTCCATCATTTCTTACTGAGCGTTGTGTTGGTCTCAGATGTGTCACATGACGTCTGTGTCTCTTTATGATTGGTAGACACTAAAGGGCGGGCTGTCAGAAACTCGCATTGAGAAGCGCATCGTCATCACGGGAGACTCTGACATTGATCACGATCAGGTGAGACACACTCACACATACTCTTACACACACTAAGACTCATGCACATGTACGCACACACTCATACGCACGCACACCATCACACACACACACTCTCCCACACACACTCACATGTGCACACACACATTCACATATGCATACATTTGCGCACTCTCTCACACACACTCACACTCTTACACATGCACACACATACACACACTGTCACACTCTTAAGCCCCTTTCACACTGCACGTCAGACCCGCAATATTCCCGGAGCATTGCCGGGTCGCCTTCTGTGTGAAAGCAACCACGTCCCGGGATTGATTACCGAACTGAACCAGGGTCGGGGACCTAGAAACATTGCGGGATTCGACCCGGGACGAGCGCTGTATGAACATAAGCCGAAACTAATGCTAGCGGCCCGGGAACAAATGCCGGGTCACATTATCCGTGTATTTGCCGGAATCGCAGTGTGAAAGGGGCTTTACACACACACACTCACTCTTGTACTCACACAAACACACACATTCACATATCCACACACACTCACGCACTCTCACACACACACACACTCACTCTTACACTCACAAACACAATCACATATCCACACAAACTCACTCACTCTCACACAAACGCACTCACTCACACACACACACACACACATTCACATATCCGCACACACGCACTCACTCTCTCACGCTCTTTTTTTATTTTTACAAGTGTATAAGGCCAATATAATGAAGAATAAACATGCGAGGGTGCTCAGATTACAGGATTACTCTGAAACAGATTCAGGAGAAGCGGTGGATCACACACAATCTGGTCTTCTGCGCACAATATAAACCCTCCATTTCTCCCACAGATTGTCAAAATAGACTTTATGGAGCCTTTTCTGTAAAGTAATCTGCTCCTTGATGCACATTTGCATATACAATATGATGCCAATCATCTAGTGTTGGGGGATTAGGAATCAACCATTCACACTCTCACACACACACACTTGCATGCACACACACTCTCACACACACACACACACACACACACACACACACACACACACACTCGCATGCACACACTCTCACACACACATTCACATGCACACACTCTCTCACACACACACACACAATCACACATACACACACTCTATCACACACATTCACATGCACACACTCTCTCACATGCACACACTCTGTCACACACACTCTCTCACACTCACATGCACACACTCTCTCACACACACACACACACTCGCATGCACACTCTCTCTCACACACACACTCGCATGCACACTCTCTGTCACACACATTCTCTCACACTCGCATGCACACACTCTATCACACACACTCACACACACATTCACATGCACACACTCTCTCTCACACACACACACACACACACACACACTCACATGCACACACTCTGTCACACACACTCTCTCACACTCACATGCACACACTCTCTCACACACACACACTCGCATGCACACACTCTCTCTCACACACACACACACTCGCATGCACACTCTGTCACACACACTCTCTCACACTCGCATGCACACACTCTCTCTCACACACACACTCACACACACATATATACAACTCTTATCTGTATTTCCTTTAAAGAACAAAAGATAAACTAAATGTCAGGCCAAGGAGCAAGGTGATGAGGCAAAATCTTCATTTTTAGTAGCAAAAATAAAATGATCACAGAAGTAATTCACAAATAATCGGACAGATACAATATAAGATACAAATGAAATCAGCAGCAGTGTTTAATGTAGTCAGCTTGAGTAGGTGTATTTAACAGCAGCAATTGAATAATCAAATGTAAAAAAACTAAAACAAAGTGCTAATGTGTGTTCAGTGACTGAGCTGAATATAGAGGAGTGAGTTTATCTGTGTTGATGAGCACTGAGACGGTACTACCATCTCTAAAGACATTTAAATCATTCACAATCTCACACACACGTCACCGTCTGACTCCTCAGTCTGACTCTCCCCGGACTCATGTTGTAAAGTTGAGCGTCACGCGTGATCTTACTCACATTAGTGGATCCCTTACACACACACAAGAACATGCACAGGTTACCATAGCGATGAGGCTGAGAGATGCAGGTCCAGCATCGCATGTGTGTGTCCCCATCATCTGTGTGTGTGTTCAGTTGGATTTTCAGTCTTGTTTATTTTTTTCAGTTAAATCTTTGGTTTGGTGTGTGTGTGTTTTGTTTGTGTGCGGGGTCAGGCGTTGGCCCAGGCTATAAAGGAGGCCAAAGAGCAGCATCCTGACATGTCCGTCACTCGCGTGGTCGTCCATAAAGAGACGGAGCTCGCTGAGGATGACGACTGAATACAGGTAAGCATGGCAACCCACCATGGCAACGCACCATGGCAACAAGCATCGCTCTTCACGACCGTCTCCGACCCGCCTCCTCCTCCTCCTCCTGCACCCGGAGCCTCTCGTTTTCCCCTTTTCTTTGTGCTTTTTCATCTCTTCCTCCTGTGTTTGTCTTTCTGTTCTCCGTCCTGGATCTGCCAGCTGCTCTCGCTCTCTGAGAATCTCATTTCTTACACATTAAATTGACAATAAAAGTATGACATTATTCATCATAAGTAAGCTTCCAAGACTGGGAGAAGCTGATATCAGACTGTTTGCATTAAAATCTACCGAATTTAACCCTCTAGGACTTGACATTTAAAGGGTTAGTTCAGCCAGAAATGAAATGTCTGTCATTAACTCCTCTCCCTAATGTCGCTCCACACCCGTAAGACCTCCGTTCATCTTCACACACAGTTTAAGATATTTTATATTTAGTCCGAGAGCGTATGCAAGTGTATGCACACTATACTGTCCATGTCCAGAAAGGGAATAAAAACATCATCACAGTAGTCCATATGAGACATCAGTGGGTTAATTAGAGTCTCTTGAAGCATCCAAAATACATTTGGGTCCAAAAATAACACAAACTACGACTTTATTCAGCATTGGCTTCTCTTCCGGCTCTGTTTTGAGCTGCTGACGTGTCATCTGGAGCTCCTGAGCTTCTTTATAGTCACACACAGGCACACCAGATAACACGTCAGCAGCTCAAACAGACCCGAAAGAGACTCCAAAATTGGTCAGATTGCTATTTATTACCATCTCTACAAATGTGCCAAATGTCATCATTTTCCTACGTACGGTTCATAGACTCCCATTGGGAGGGATAATAACACAGTAAACTCTCAATTACATTAGAGACTCGGGTCCTAATTATTATTATGATCAGAGAAGCATAACCTTTACTACAGGCGATAAAATGAGTGCATAATTAGGGAACCGCTGCAAACGGTCAAGTAAATGACGGCAGGTCAAACGAGTGGAAGCAGATTTATCCAGCCTCGGGGTAAGCTGTGCCAGTGAAATGTTGAAAATTATTCACGCTGATTTATTTTCCTGGCCGCTTTATTTAAGATGTAAATGTTGTGCATAAGAGAGATTTAGGTCAGGATTGAGCATGAACAGTTATTTGGCGTTTTAACTGTGGCGTTATGAATGTGTGTGTAAGATAGATGAGGCATGAAGGCCTTAGAAATTCACATGCGAAATTTTCACACGTCAAGAGATGAATTCGACCCCACGTTATGTCAATCACGCTTGCACACTGCCTCCGAAACTTTCGTCTGTCAAGAAAATCGGAGCAGGGTAGATTTTCTGCATTTTGGCATCCGTAAAAATACATTTTGAGACGTTTTGACAACTCAGAGCCACCATACATATTATTGTATCAAAAATACTACAGATATTATATCACAGCTATAATCATAGCACACCAAGTCCCTGTAAACCGTGTGTGCGTGTGTGTGTGCGTGTGTGTGTGCGTGTGTGCGTGTGTGTGTGCGTGTGTGTGCGGATCCATACCTTAGGCATACTGCCAGTCTCTGTTCAGGATTCATTGATGCACTGGAGTTGGTGGTCTGTGTTAATATCACACTGAGCCACTGACACTAAAGTAAACTGTGACTCTGGATAATCTCGCAGCTCATTGATGAGGAGGTTGAACTCTCCTTCTCTACGCGATCGCAGGAGTCAATCGACCCAATATTTTCCTTCTTTTTCTCTTTTTAAAATCATCCTCATTACTTGAAGATGTTATTTTGTATCGTATTGTGTTTTTTCCCCGTAAGGCATTCATTAATACGCATCGGACTCAGTGTGCAAGCTCTCTGTGCGTGACCATTTTTTCAGATCACAAATACGGACAAAACGCATGCGGAAATATTGGACTCAGTGTGCAAAGGCCTTTAGTGTGTGTGTGTGTGTGTGTGTGTGTGTGTGTGTTGGGTAGGTTTAGGGGCAGTGTAAGGGGATAGAAAATGCGGTTTGTACAGTATAAAAACCATTATGCCTATGGAGAGTCCCTGTAAACCACATAGACCAACGTGTGTGTGTGTGTGTGTGTGTGTGTGTGTGTGTGTGTGTGTGTGTGTGTGTGTGTGTGTGTGTGTGTGTGTGTGTGTGTGTGTGTGTGTGTGTAATAACTGTGTCTTTGCTCTTCTTCCACAGAGCTGAAGTCCAGAGCAGGACGTGTGGAGGAGAGGAGATCTGATCCTGTACAGAAACATCTGCATCTTCTATCATTCACAACCACTTAGCTAACATCTGTAGCATTTTATTTTTTTAGTGTTTGTTTTTATCTCTTTCCCTCGAAAGATCGTCTTTACCATTTATGAAGACTAGATTCCTGTTATTTTTATTGTTAATTAGTAATTCACATTCCTAGTCTGGATTTGGAGGAGAATCACGTCGTTGGGAGTACTGTAATAATAATAATAATAATTATTAATAATACGAGGAGCGCGAGCGCGTGAAGGGGCGGGGCTACAGATCGATTGGCTTTCGGGATGATGGGTGTATAAGGGACCAGCACAGGACGGTGGCACTGTGGGATTTCTCATTGGTCGACGGCAGTGCCAATCATTCCTCTATGCAGTCAAACACACACACACACACACACACACACACACACATTCCACTGAGGGGAGGAGGAACGCCTTCTACCTCTCTGAGCAACAAGCGTAAAAACTACAGAAAACTTCAAACCTAGGCAGCTCTCTGGGAAGTTTGGGATTTCCAGCCCTTTCCTGGCACCCATATTCAGATCTATATTTGTAGAAACCTGTTGTGTTTGTTTTTAATCCCGATGATTTGAAGGAAGTTTGCCCTTTTAAGTCTTTTTAACCTCTTTGTGATGAAATGGTCCCCGCGGCCGAACTGCCAGCGCTGATGTCGAGCGACCTCTCTCACGGACCCTGTGTATAGCAGCTCATCGTAGAATTGACTCGCGCTCCTGTTCTTCTTTTTTTTAAGCAGCTTTGGATGATCTGTCCTGTTTTTATGCCCCACCCCCGACCCATTGTGTAACACTCTTCAAATTAAAGTTTGTTTATTCTCTAATAATCCTGCTCTGTGATTGGTTGTGTGAAGTGCCTTAACTCACCCCCAAGATGTCCCTGTCTTTCTTTTCTTCAGTCGGACAGTTTTTTGAGGAAAACGTTCCAGGATTTTTCTCCTCATGATGGACTTCAATGGGAACCAGCAGCTGAAGGTCCAGATCAATGCGGTTTGAGAGGCTCTGATGATCCCAGAGGAAGAGTCTGATCCACACAAACCATCACACATTTACAACACAAAATAATGAACGACTCCACTTCAGTGGGGATGTTTTTCACGCCGTAACATCATCACGTCTCAAAGGTCATGTGACGCAGGAGGAAGTGTTAAAACGGACGTGCAAAGACTAAATCACACGCCTTCACACAGATAAACGTGAAGCACCGATGGCGGACAATTTTGACGTAGGAGAACACGAGAAGGAGTTTTTCAGCACTTCCGCATGTAGGAATCATACGCCATGAAGAAGAGCAGCACAGAAATCACACATTTGAGGTTAAACAGTGTATAAATGTGTATTAGTGCAGTAAATGTGTGATGGTCCTATTCCTCTGGGATCATCAGAGTCTGAAACCGCATTGATCTGGACCTTCAGCCGCTGGTTCCCACTGAAGTCCATCAGTAACACTTTACTTTAGGGTCAGTTATTAACTATTAACTAGAGTCTTATGATCATGCATATTACTGTGATATTGTCTGTTTATGAGCACTTTTAAAGCTCATATTAATGCCTTATTCTGCATGAGCTTATTCTACATCCCTTAATCCGACCCAATACCTAAACTTAAACGCTACTAAAACTACCTTACTAACTATTAATAAGCAGTAAATTAGGAGATTATTGAGGAAAACGTCAGAGTTAATAGAGAATATGTGTTCCCCATACTGAAGTCATACCGAGTCCATTATCTGGAGATAAATCTTGAATGTTTTCCTCCAGAAACGTAATTTCTGTCTGACTGAAGAAAGACATGAGCATCTGGGATGAGATGGATATTTTTATTTTGACGTGAACTCATCCTTTATTCCTTTATTTAGCCGGGTGAAGTCCCATTGAGAGATTTAAATCTCTTTCGCAGGGGAACAACAATACACAAAATCACAAAACGGACTCGACAAACATAACGGATTTACAATACATGTTAAACTATTTAAAACAACATAAAAGGGGTTATTAAAAGCGTGCATTTTCACATTTGGAACATTTTAGTAATTGTTTAAAAGGTTCAAGTGAAATATTACCAGACGGCTTCAAAACTTTTAAGCGCGCAGCGTTATTCAGTGTGATGTCACTTCCCCTGAAACTGGAAAGAGGGCGGGGCCTATCGAGCAGCCCCTCCCCTTGTTTATAACGGCCAATAGCGTTTAGTGTAAAGTCCCAGTGGTTGAGGATATTCAAACCCAAGCCGTCATCGGAACGGGAACGCCATTCCAGACCGGAAGATGCTTTCAGATTCTGATTAAAGATTACCACGGCAAACTATTTATTTATTAATTTTTTGGGTGTATGAACTTGCACGCATTACCGTATATACCCGAATATAAGACGAGGTTTGGGTCCTGAAAATGGGGGCTCGTCTTATCTTCACACCAGGGGAGAGAGCAGAGGGATCGGGAGAGCGACCGGCTGTAATTACTGACGGGGATATGAGTGAGTGATGTGCAGATTAACGCCCGTCGGCACGGCTGTTCTCATCTCATCCCCTCGGGTTAGTTTGATCAGGACTTTAGTGTCAGATGAGTTTGACCAACGGCAGAAGGTCATGTTCTGTCTATCTTCACAGCAGTTACACACATACACAGGCCGACATAATTACTGTCGTTTTGTAAAAAGGTTATTCATTTTTAACAGTGTCATAATTTTTTTTCCAAATTAATCCAAATATTTAATGAATGGTGTTAAAATGGGATATTTTTTGAGACCAGTTAAGGCCTGTACACACACCTGGACGAACATCACGCTTATCAAGACGAACCCAAGGCATTGTTTTTTGTTTGTTTGTTTAAATGACGCTTTTCCGCCTGACTTTCTCACGTCGGTGTGCACACACACACTCACATTGGCACCCTTTTTTTAGTCATGAGGCGTTAAACGCACACAGACGTTGTCCCGGTGTGGGCAGGCCTTAACATTCTGCCTTCATGAGGACTTTAACCCCAGAGCTGAGCTCAGTAAAGCCCGAGTCTGAGTCTCCGGATCCCCATCTCACTAAAACTCAACGGGCCACTGGGGGCTTGGTCACCTCACTGAAGGTGAGTGTGTGTGTGTGTCACAGAAGGTGAGTGTGTCAGTAAATGAGTTTATCGTTTCGGAGACAAACACAAAGCACACAGTCTTGTCTCTGCTTTAATCATTGATGAACATCTTTGATTTTAATGAGGAAAAAACAACACATGAGGACGGATTAGAGCCCGTAACCTTCGGCACGGTTTATATAAATCCCAGCATCACACACCGTTAGAGAGTCCAAACGGGAACATCGGCTCTGGGTTTATTTCATAGACTGTAAAAAAATACTAACGTTATTCACTTTACGTTATTCACTAACGTAAAGAATCTCACGATGCTAATTAATGCAAATATTGTTTGCAAATAGTCCCAATTTTTTTATTTTTCCAGCAAGAATTAGACATCTGTTCGGTTTCTTTGTGCTTTATAAAAATAAAAAATTTGCCCCCAGTGTTCAACGACCTGATGAATCTGCTGCTGGCGAAGGCTTCCTCTGGTTGTGCCGGCGTTTCTGGTGGATGTGCTGGAGATCTGGGACAGACCGAGGAGCGTGTCATGTCAGCTTTATTTATACAGCGCTTTTACAAGTCCAATTGTTTCAAAGTAGCTTAAAAGTGTTAATAGGAAGTTTGATTGAGCTGTACAGGGGAAAAATGGCGTTTTGGGGGTAAATGTGTTATTTTGGCAAGATTACCTGCTAAAATTGTCATTCCTGGGTCTATATACCCCATAATTGAGGTCGCTTCAACCCGCGGACATGGAAAACAACCGGTGGGAAAACCGCAGACTTGGCAACACAGTGCATTGAGTTCTGTTGACATTTGACAGCTAACGTTATGCGTCGCTCCGCTGCTCTGATTGGTTGTCGATCTGTCCAATCGAGGTCTTTCCTGGTTGGGTTGAAATACTCCCCATAATCACAGCCCAATGAGCATCAGACTCATATTCTGACTGGAGTATGAACACGTCAGGGCCAGAATGGAGACTAACCCTCAGTCCCTCAGTCCTCTGGCCGACAGCAGGCGGTGTGCGATTATTATTCTGGCAGCGCTGCTGAAGTCATCAGATCAGTGGATATTCTGAAGATTGGAGCCGTCACGGCGGGGTTATTGAGGATGTTATGCTTGGTCTACGTTTCCAGACGACTCCCGACTGATACAAAAAATAACCTTTAAATCCTTCCTGAGGTGGAGTTTGCAAATTGGCGCCCTGCTGTGATTGGCCGTCAGCAGGTACCACTGAGAGGGTCATTTGCATAGTTGAGCGTTCACACAGCTGTCTGTACGGTGTCCTGCCTGAGCTGAACACTCACTCAGTGCCGTGTGTGTAGACCTCGAGTCTCTTTATCCCGTCCTGGAGTTGGACAGGTCTGGCTGGACTCGGGATCTGTCTGTGCTTTCCTTTCTGGTGTTTCCTGATCGCTCACTCTGAGAGCAGAGCCGTTCCTGGTCATTATCTGAAGGCGTTTGTCCACAGAATGGTGTGATGGAGAAGCGTCCCCGTTGTGTTTGAGACTCAGACGTCAGTGTGTGTGATCAGATCTCACTCACTCGTGATCTCACCAAGAGATGGTCCTGGTGGGCTGACCACCTGGTTATAGCTCTTGCAGGATGTGTGAGGGATGAATGAACTACAATTATACTAGGTTAATAAGGTAGACGTGTGTGTGTGTGTGTGTGTGTGTGTGTGTGTCACGTCCTCCTGCCCTCTGTCCTGTGTCTGTAGCGCGCCCCGTGTTGGATCTGAGATGCAGTTTCCCGGGGGTCTGCGGTCATGGCCAGCTCTTCCTCTGCTGAACACACACACACACACACACACACACACATCAGCTGTCTGTCTGCGATCCCACTTCAGACGCCAGAAAACCCTGATGGTATTCCTACATCAGACCAAACCTTCGGGGACTTGAGCTTTATTCTTCAGACTCTCACTGTCTGAACGATCAGCTGATGCAGCGTCATCCAAACACTGAGGATATTAACCTTATTATTAGCTTTATTATTAGCTTTATTATTAACCTTATTATTAGCTTTATTATTAGCTTTATTATTAACCTTATTATTAACCTTATTATTAACCTTATTATTAGCCTTATTATTAGCTTTATTATTAGCTTTATTATTAACTTTATTATTAACTTTATTATTAACCTTATTATTAGCCTTATTATTAGCTTTATTATTAGCTTTATTATTAGCTTTATTATTAACCTTATTATTAACCTTATTATTAGCCTTATTATTAACCTTATTATTAGCCTTATTATTAACTTTATTATTAACCTTATTATTAGCCTTATTATTAGCTTTATTATTAGCTTTATTATTAACTTTATTATTAACCTTATTATTAACCTTATTATTAACCTTATTATTAGCCTTATTATTAACCTTATTATTAGCCTTATTATTAACCTTATTATTAGCCTTATTATTAGCTTTATTATTAGCTTTATTATTAACCTTATTATTAGCTTTATTATTAACCTTATTATTAACCTTATTATTAGCCTTATTATTAACCTTATTATTAACCTTATTATTAGCCTTATTATTAACCTTATTATTAGCCTTATTATTAGCCTTATTATTAGCTTTATTATTAGCCTTATTATTAACCTTATTATTAGCCTTATTATTAGCTTTATTATTAGCTTTATTATTAACCTTATTATTAACCTTATTATTAGCCTTATTATTAACCTTATTATTAACCTTATTATTAGCCTTATTATTAGCTTTATTATTAGCCTTATTATTAACCTTATTATTAGCCTTATTATTAGCTTTATTATTAGCTTTATTATTAACCTTATTATTAGCTTTATTATTAACCTTATTATTAACCTTATTATTAGCCTTATTATTAACCTTATTATTAGCCTTATTATTAGCCTTATTATTAACCTTATTATTAACGTTATTATTAACCTTATTATTAGCCTTATTATTAGCTTTATTATTAGCTTTATTATTAACTTTATTATTAACTTTATTATTAACCTTATTATTAGCTTTATTATTAACCTTATTATTAACCTTATTATTAGCCTTATTATTAACCTTATTATTAGCCTTATTATTAGCTTTATTATTAGCTTTATTATTAACTTTATTATTAACTTTATTATTAACCTTATTATTAGCCTTATTATTAGCTTTATTATTAACTTTATTATTAACCTTATTATTAACGTTATTATTAACCTTATTATTAGCCTTATTATTAACCTTATTATTAACCTTATTATTAGCCTTATTATTAACCTTATTATTAACGTTATTATTAACCTTATTATTAGCCTTATTATTAGCTTTATTATTAACCTTATTATTAGCTTTATTATTAACCTTATTATTAGCTTTATTATTAACCTTATTATTAACGTTATTATTAGCTTTATTATTAGCCTTATTATTAACCTTATTATTAACCTTATTATTAGCTTTATTATTAACCTTATTATTAGCCTTATTATTAGCTTTATTATTAGCTTTATTATTAACTTTATTATTAACTTTATTATTAACCTTATTATTAGCCTTATTATTAGCTTTATTATTAGCTTTATTATTAACTTTATTATTAACCTTATTATTAGCCTTATTATTAACCTTATTATTAGCCTTATTATTAACCTTATTATTAGCCTTATTATTAGCTTTATTATTAGCTTTATTATTAACCTTATTATTAGCTTTATTATTAACCTTATTATTAACCTTATTATTAGCCTTATTATTAACCTTATTATTAACGTTATTATTAACCTTATTATTAGCCTTATTATTAGCTTTATTATTAGCTTTATTATTAACTTTATTATTAACTTTATTATTAACCTTATTATTAGCTTTATTATTAACCTTATTATTAACCTTATTATTAGCCTTATTATTAACCTTATTATTAACGTTATTATTAACCTTATTATTAGCCTTATTATTAGCTTTATTATTAGCTTTATTATTAACTTTATTATTAACTTTATTATTAACCTTATTATTAGCTTTATTATTAACCTTATTATTAACCTTATTATTAGCCTTATTATTAACCTTATTATTAGCTTTATTATTAACTTTATTATTAACTTTATTATTAACCTTATTATTAGCCTTATTATTAGCTTTATTATTAGCTTTATTATTAACTTTATTATTAACCTTATTATTAACGTTATTATTAACCTTATTATTAGCCTTATTATTAGCTTTATTATTAACCTTATTATTAACCTTATTATTAGCCTTATTATTAACCTTATTATTAACGTTATTATTAACCTTATTATTAGCCTTATTATTAGCTTTATTATTAACCTTATTATTAGCTTTATTATTAACCTTATTATTAGCTTTATTATTAACCTTATTATTAACGTTATTATTAGCTTTATTATTAGCCTTATTATTAACCTTATTATTAACCTTATTATTAGCTTTATTATTAACCTTATTATTAACCTTATTATTAGCTTTATTATTAGCTTTATTATTAGCTTTATTATTAACCTTATTATTAACCTTATTATTAGCTTTATTATTAGCTTTATTATTAGCCTTATTATTAGCTTTATTATTAGCCTTATTATTAACCTTATTATTAACCTTATTATTAGCTTTATTATTAGCTTTATTATTAGCTTTATTATTAACCTTATTATTAATGTTATTATTAACGTTATTATTAGCTTTATTATTAACCTTATTATTAGCCTTATTATTAACCTTATTATTAGCCTTATTATTAGCTTTATTATTAACCTTATTATTAACCTTATTATTAGATTTATTATTAACCTTATTATTAGCTTTATTATTAACCTTATTATTAACGTTATTATTAACGTTATTATTAGCTTTATTATTAACCTTATTATTAGCCTTATTATTAACCTTATTATTAGCTTTATTATTAACCTTATTATTAACGTTATTATTAGCTTTATTATTAACCTTATTATTAGCTTTATTATTAACCTTATTATTAGCCTTATTATTAACCTTATTATTAGCTTTATTATTAACCTTATTATTAGCTTTATTATTAACCTTATTAATAACGTTATTATTAACCTTATTATTAACCTTATTATTAGCTTTATTATTAACCTTATTATTAACGTTATTATTAACCTTATTATTAGCTTTATTATTAACCTTATTATTAGCTTTATTATTAACCTTATTATTAACGTTATTATTAACCTTATTATTAGCTTTATTATTAACCTTATTATTAGCCTTATTATTAACCTTATTATTAACCTTATTATTAACCTTATTATTAGCCTTATTATTAACCTTATTATTAGCCTTATTATTAACCTTATTATTAGCCTTATTATTAGCTTTATTATTAACCTTATTATTAGCCTTATTATTAACCTTATTATTAGCTTTATTATTAACCTTATTATTAGCTTTATTATTAACCTTATTATTAGCCTTATTATTAACCTTATTATTAGCTTTATTATTAACCTTATTATTAGCCTTATTATTAACCTTATTATTAGCTTTATTATTAGCTTTATTATTAACCTTATTATTAGCCTTATTATTAACCTTATTATTAGCCTTATTATTAACCTTATTATTAGCTTTATTATTAACCTTATTATTAGCCTTATTATTAACCTTATTATTAGCTTTATTATTAACCTTATTATTAGCTTTATTATTAACCTTATTATTAACCTTATTATTAACCTTATTATTAGCTTTATTATTAACCTTATTATTAGCTTTATTATTAACCTTATTATTAACCTTATTATTAACCTTATTATTAGCCTTATTATTAGCTTTATTATTAACCTTATTATTAGCCTTATTATTAACCTTATTATTAGCTTTATTATTAACCTTATTATTAACCTTATTATTAGCTTTATTATTAACCTTATTATTAACCTTATTATTAACCTTATTATTAGCCTTATTATTAGCTTTATTATTAACCTTATTATTAGCCTTATTATTAACCTTATTATTAGCTTTATTATTAACCTTATTATTAGCTTTATTATTAACCTTATTATTAACGTTATTATTAACCGTATTATTAGCTTTATTATTAACCTTATTATTAGCCTTATTATTAGCTTTATTATTAACCTTATTATTAACGTTATTATTAACCTTATTATTAGCTTTATTATTAACCTTATTATTAGCTTTATTATTAACCTTATTATTAACGTTATTATTAACCTTATTATTAGCTTTATTATTAACCTTATTATTAGCCTTATTATTAGCTTTATTATTAACCTTATTATTAGCCTTATTATTAACCTTATTATTAACCTTATTATTAACCTTATTATTAGCTTTATTATTAACCTTATTATTAACCTTATTATTAGCTTTATTATTAACCTTATTATAAACCTTATTATTAGCTTTATTATTAACCTTATTATTAACCTTATTATTAGCCTTATTATTAACCTTATTATTAACCTTATTATTAGCTTTATTATTAACCTTATTATTAGCTTTATTATTAACCTTATTATTAGCTTTATTATTAACCTTAAAACGTTATTTATTAAGTTTATTATTAGCTTTATTATGCATCAAACATCCAGAAATGCCGCTTTAATTTTTCATTTCCTCTTGCAACACATTAAATTACAAACTGGAGTGATGAGAATATATCAGGTTTTCTCTTTAATCCAGGCGAAAAAATGTATTTGTGTGAGTGTTCAAAATATAACAGTAAATGAGGCATAATCACATTTAACTAACCCTATAGTTTATTAATATGTAAATGTATAATTACACTAACTAAGGCGCCTTAAAATGAATAAGTGTGACCCTCAAATTGTTGATTATGATGATGCCTTGTTAGCATGAACAGATGCTAGCATAGCTACCGTACAGGATTGTTTAAAGTTAGTCGTATGATTAAATCGGGTAATCAATCGTTTCATTAAAATGTCTTTTTTAATTTCTTGTTTATACATTTTAGTAAAATTTTGTAGCTTTAAACACATAGTGGCTCGTAATTCATGGCCATTGACAATATAAGCCTACAAGTTATAATGGACCATGCACTGATCAGGCATAACATTATGACCGGTGTATAACACTGATCTCTTCATCACGGCTCCTGTTAGTGGGTGGGATATATTAGGCAGCAAGTGAACATTTTGTCCTCAGAGTTGATGTGTGTGAAGCAGGAGAAATGGGCAAGCGTAAGGATTTGAGCGAGTTTGGCCAGATTGTGACGGCTAGATGACTGGGTCAGAGCATCTCCAAAACTGCAGCTCTTGTGGGCTGTTCCCGGTCTGCAGTGGTCAGTATCTATCAAAAGTGCTCCAAGGAAGGACCAGTGGAGAACCGGCCACAGGGTCATGGGCGGCCAAGGCTCATTGATGACCGTGGGGAGCGAAGGCTGGCCCGTGGGGTCCGATCAAACAGACGAGCTACTGGAGCTCAAACTGCTCCAGAAGTTAATGCTGGTTCTGATAGAAAGCTGTCAGAATACACAGAGCAGCTCAGTTTGAGGCGTATGGGGCGGCATAGCCTATTCTGACCCCTCACAGGACTTAAAGAATCTGCTGCTAACATCTTGGTGTCAGATACGACAGCACGCCTTGACTAGTGGAGTCCGTACCTCGACGGGTCAGGAGGACCAACACAATATGAGGAAGGTGGTCATAATGTTATTCCTGATCAGTGTGTGTGTATGTACACACATTTATATACTCAGATTTACATTTATACATTCTGGTTTATAAGTGTGAATATATAAATGTAGATCATGAATATACTGTATGTGCATATGCATTTATAATTGCAAATTTAATATAGTAGTTAAAATGTGTATATATATATATAGAGAGAGAGAGAGAGAGAGAGAGAGAGAGAGAGAGAGAGAGAGAGAGAGAGAGAGATTTGTATATACTCTCACTTATAACCATATATTTGGATTTAATGTATTTGTTTTCTCTTTGGCCCTTCATAGTAAATATAATATACTTTCAAAATGTTGGAGTCGGTATGAAGAAAGAAGGAAGGATATTAATACTTTTATTCATCAAGGACGCAATACATTGAAATAAGTGACAGTAAGCCGATGTAAGAAGAGTTTCTTTTTTAACTTTCTATTAATCAAAGGATCATGAAAAATATGTTCATCACAGTTTCCACAGAAATATGAACTGTGTTCACTGATAATAATCATAAGTGTGTGTTGATGATCAGATCCTCATCTGAGAATGATTAGTGAAGGATCATGTGACACTGAAGACTGGAGTAATGATGATAAATTCAGCTTTGATCACAGGAATAAATCACACTTTACTATATATTCACATAGAGAACAGATGATTTACACTGGAGGAATATTTCACTGCTTTACTGGAGTTATGATCAGATTAATGAGCAGAAGAGACTCAAAGACATTAAGAAATGTTTAGCTCTTACTCTGGCGGATCTTCCAGCTGAGGTAAGCGATGAGCAGCAGAAGGAGAGCCGTAACGGGGAAGAAGATCCCGATCCACAGAAACCATCCCGGGGTCTGGCTGAGGAACGCGGCGGGAGACGTCGGCTCCATTAGGCTCGGCTCTGGACTTTAGGCTGTGAGTAAAGCTCAAACCCGTGATGATTGTGAGGGATTACGGCTGCTGGTTAATGCTTTACTGACTGACCTCTGAACTCCACAGATCTGCTGCTGGTCTGAAGAACAAACGCCATCAGCGAACGAGTTCAGGAGCCGACCGAACACAACTGACGGATAGCATGAGTGCAAAAATCACACTAAAAAATGCTCTTCTTATTCAGTATCTTTATCTTATTTCCAGTCTAAATATCTAAATATTCTTAAATCAAGATGAATTTACTAGATCAGTAAAACGACATAAGATATTTTTTCTTGTTTTCTTAAAAATAAAATCTAAATGAAGAGAGTTTTTGCTTAAAACAGGCAAAATGATCTGCCAATGGGGTGAGAAAAATAATCTTATTTCTGATTGGGACGGAAACAAGAAACAAGATTTCAATCAGAAATAAGATTATTTTTCTCACAAATACCTTATGTCCTTTAACTGATCTAGTAAATGCATCTTGATTTAAGAATTGTTAGATATTTAGACTGGAAACGAGACAAAATGACTGAGGAAGAAGAGCATTTTTTGCGGTGTGTGTGCACCGCTGTCGTGTAAACTTACCCAGAAGACACACACACACCAAGAACGATAACAATAATGAAAGATAACTGCACTGTAAAATTTGTTGTTGGTTTAACTTAAAAGAGTAAGTAACCTGAGTTTATTGAAATTCAAATTAAAAATTTGAGTTGATACAATGAAGGAAATTTGTTTAATAAATAGAAACTCAAAATATTATTGTATCTGAACCACATAAAAAATGTGATAAATCATGAAAATAGCACAATTTGGCTGCGTTATCACAAATAAAACACACACAATTACCCAATATGCTTACACAATCTTTTAATAATATTTTAATAAAGGTTGTTGATTCTCAAAAATGTTCATTAACTCAAGTTTTTAATTTCAATGAATTAAAAATTTAAAGGCAACCAGGTAACTTATTTTTTAAATATTCTTTTACAGTGTGTATATTAGCAGATGAATTGAGGACCACCGAGATATCCCGCTTGAATCCCTTATCCTGGTTCTGTGCAGTAGGCCCAGGTGTGATTATATCATTGAGTAAAGCACACGTTTAGCAGACGGCTTTAGAGCAGAGGAGGCCAGAGGAGGCCTGAGGAGACCAGAGGAGGCCTGAGGAGGCCTGAGGAGGCCTGAGGAGACCTGAGGAGGCCTGAGGAGACCAGAGGAGGCCTGAGGAGGCCTGAGGAGGCCAGATGAGGCCTGAGGAGACCTGAGGAGGCCAGAGGAGGCCTGAGGAGACCAGAGGAGACCAGAGGAGGCCTGAGGAGGCCTGAGGAGGCCTGAGGAGGCCTGAGGAGACCAGAGGAGGCCAGAGGAGGCCTGAGGAGGCCAGAGGAGGCCTGAGGAGGCCAGAGGAGGCCTGAGGAGACCAGAGGAGGCCAGAGGAGGCCAGAGGTGGCCAGAGGAGGCCTGAGGAGGCCTGAGGAGACCAGAGGAGGCCTGAGGAGGCCAGAGGAGGCCTGAGGAGACCAGAGGAGGCCTGAGGAGGCCAGAGGAGGCCTGAGGAGGCCTGAGGAGACCAGAGGAGGCCTGAGGAGGCCAGAGGAGGCCTGAGGAGACCAGAGGAGGCCTGAGGAGGCCTGAGGAGACCTGAGGAGGCCTGAGGAGGCCTGAGGAGACCTGAGGAGGCCAGAGGAGGCCTGAGGAGGCCAGAGGAGACCTGAGGAGACCAGAGGAGACCAGAGGAGGCCTGAGGAGACCTGAGGAGGCCTGAGGAGACCTGAGGAGACCAGAGGAGGCCTGAGGAGACCAGAGGAGACCAGAGGAGGCCTGAGGAGACCAGAGGAGGCCTGAGGAGACCTGAGGAGACCTGAGGAGGCCTGAGGAGGCCTGAGGAGACCTGAGGAGACCAGAGGAGGCCTGAGGAGGCCTGAGGAGACCTGAGGAGGCCTGAGGAGACCTGAGGAGACCTGAGGAGGCCAGAGGAGGCCTGAGGAGGCCTGAGGAGGCCTGAGGAGACCTGAGGAGGCCTGAGGAGACCTGAGGAGACCTGAGGAGGCCTGAGGAGGCCTGAGGAGACCTGAGGAGACCTGAGGAGGCCTGAGGAGGCCTGAGGAGACCTGAGGAGACCAGAGGAGGCCTGAGGAGGCCTGAGGAGACCTGAGGAGGCCTGAGGAGGCCTGAGGAGACCTGAGGAGGCCAGAGGAGGCCTGAGGAGGCCAGAGGAGACCTGAGGAGACCAGAGGAGACCAGAGGAGACCAGAGGAGGCCTGAGGAGACCTGAGGAGGCCTGAGGAGACCTGAGGAGACCAGAGGAGGCCAGAGGAGGCCTGAGGAGACCAGAGGAGACCAGAGGAGGCCTGAGGAGACCAGAGGAGGCCTGAGGAGACCAGAGGAGACCAGAGGAGGCCTGAGGAGACCTGAGGAGGCCTGAGGAGACCAGAGGAGGCCTGAGGAGGCCTGAGGAGACCTGAGGAGACCAGAGGAGGCCTGAGGAGGCCTGAGGAGGCCAGAGGAGGCCTGAGGAGGCCTGAGGAGGCCAGAGGAGGCCTGAGGAGGCCTGAGGAGGCCTGAGGAGGCCAGAGGAGGCCTGAGGAGGCCTGAGGAGGCCAGAGGAGGCCTGAGGAGGCCTGAGGAGACCAGAGGAGGCCTGAGGAGGCCTGAGGAGACCAGAGGAGACCAGAGGAGACCAGAGGAGGCCTGAGGAGGCCTGAGGAGGCCTGAGGAGGCCAGAGGAGGCCAGAGGAGGCCAGAGGAGGCCTGAGGAGACCAGAGGAGGCCTGAGGAGGCCTGAGGAGGCCAGAGGAGGCCAGAGGAGACCAGAGGAGGCCTGAGGAGGCCAGAGGAGGCCAGAGGAGACCTGAGGAGACCTGAGGAGGCCTGAGGAGACCAGAGGAGGCCTGAGGAGGCCAGAGGAGGCCAGAGGAGGCCAGAGGAGGCCAGAGGAGGCCTGAGGAGGCCTGAGGAGACCAGAGGAGGCATGAGGAGGCCAGAGGAGACCAGAGGAGGCCTGAGGAGGCCTGAGGAGGCCAGAGGAGGCCTGAGGAGGACGGAGGAGGCCAGAGGAGGCCGGAGGAGGCCTGAGGAGGACGGAGGAGGCCTGAGGAGGACGGAGGAGGCCTGATGAGGCCTGAGGAGACCTGAGGAGGCCAGAGGAGGCCTGAGGAGGCCTGAGGAGGCCTGAGGAGGCCAGAGGAGGCCAGAGGAGGCCTGAGGAGGCCTGTGAAAGGCAGACGTCAGCTGATGAGGGGAGCGCTCCATGTCTTCAGTCCTCTTGAAGCACAGCTGTAACTGGTCATCCTTCAGTGTAAGCCAGTGCTCAGGTCATCCTGACACTGAGCTGAAGATCACAGATCAGACGCCAGCCCTCAGCTAAAACATCTGGAATGATTTGTGGTCTGGTGTTGAGCCCAGCCGGTGGTTTGGTGGTCATCAGCGTCTGAATGTAACGCTTCGGGAACACCGGCACGATTATCGCAGACATTTAAAGGTGCTGTATGTAAGTTTTTGCATAAAAATGTCATGTTCACTGCAAAAAATGCTCTTCTTACTCAGTATTTTTGTCTTGTTTCTAGTCCGAACATCTAGAAATTCTTAAAACAAGAAACATTAACTAGTCAAGCAAAAGTAATTGTCTTGTTTTGGGGAAAATAACTCAAAATGAAGAGAGTTTTTGCTTAAAATAAGATAAATAATCTGCCAATGGGGTGAGAGAAATAATCTTAATTCAAACAGAAAACAATGCTGTGTTTTTGGTCTAACCGTTACATGACGTGAGAACAGGTCGTTATTTCGGTTTGTACCCCTCACTGACTTTAATCGTAACTTATTGAGAGAATGACGACCAGAAACTCCTCCCAGTATTCCTGGAATCAGTGTTAGAGTAGCCCAGGAATATCATTTAACATTTCTGGAGCATAAACTCCATCAAACCGATGAGAGCTTCAGATCTTCCAATGTTTCTCTACGGCGCTGACACCTAAAGATGTCTGAGCAACTGATGCTCAACTGCCATTGGCTCATCTGCGTTCGAGGGGCGGGGCTTACTACGTTCCTGTTGCGTGTCCTCAAAATGGCGACCCACGTGAGCGTCAAATCTGAGGAGGAGGAGCGGGCAAACTATACTTTGAATTTGGACTGCAGTACCCATTTCATCCACTAGCTGTCCTTCTTACACACTGCACCTTTAAGAAGAAGAGGAAGACATTAGCACAGAAGACGATGAAGAGGAAGACACTAGCAAAGAAGACGATGAAGAGGAAGACATTAGCAAAGAAGACGATGAAGAGGAAGACACTAGCAAAGAAGACGATGAAGAGGAAGACACTAGCAAAAAAGACGATGAAGAGGAAGACACTAGCAAAAAAGACGATGAAGAGGAAGACACTAGCAAAAAATGCCGATGAAGAGGAAGACACTAGCAAAAAAGACGATGAAGAGGAAGACACTAGCAAAGAAGACGATGAAGAGGAAGACACTAGCAAAAAATGCCGATGAAGAGGAAGACACTAGCAAAAAAGACGATGAAGAGGAAGACACTAGCAAAAAAGACGATGAAGAGGAAGACACTAGCAAAGAAGACGATGCAAAATCTCCATTAGAGCGAGTTATGGAGAGGAGCTGCACTCGACGGGGAGAATATACAGCGCCCTCTGCTGTCAGGGAGGGGATGTGCACGTTCTCAATGGGAAACATCGCTCAGAAAGTCGCCCAGTGTATTCTCACCTTCATGCGGTGTGTATCATCAACACACTGTTGTTTTCCTCTTCAGACTGTTTAGATGAGCAACTTTATTTTCATGAAGATTAAAAAGCCTTGATCATGTCTGTGTTCTGTGCTCTTGACAGCCTAATTTACATACGGTGGCATTTGATTAACCGGCCCAATGCGGCTTTGATCTCTCTCTCTCTCTCTCTCTCTCTCTCTCTCTCTCTCTCTCTCTCTCTCTCTCTCTCTCTCTCTCTCTCTCTCTCTCTCCCTCTCCCTCTCCCTCTCTCTCTCTCTCTCTCTCTCTCTCTCCACAGAGATCAGATCTGATCGGTGTGTTTGAACACATCAGTTCTACTGCTCTGATTAAATTATTAGTGTTTTATCTTTAGACTATAACTCTCTACTGTCTGTTTGCCTCGTGATTGTTGCTCAGTTGGGTTTGCTTTGCGTTCTCGTTTCTCGTGCACTTACTGTAATGTAATGTCTAGGTTAAGCAGCCCTCTCATAGATAAGAGCCCGTCTGTCTGCCCAGATCCGGTACATGTGGAATCAATCCTGGGCCGACACTGATGCTGTCATAGCAGAAAAATGAACCAGAGGTAAACAATATGGTTTAATCTGGAGTCGGCCCACCCTCTCTAACAGCTCCAGCTCTTCTGGGAAGGCTTTCCTCAAGGTTTAGGAGTGTGTTTATGGGGATTTTTGCCCATTCTTCTAGAAGCTCATTTGTGAGGTCAGGCACTGATGTTGGACGAGAAGGCCTGGCTCTCAGTCTCCGCTCTAATTCATCCCAAAGCTGTTCTATCGGGTTGAGCTCAGGACTCTGTGCAGGCCAGTCCAGTTCCTCCACACCAAACTCCTCATCCATGTCTTTATGGAGCGACGCTTTGTGCACTGGAGCGCAGTCATGCTGGGACAGGAAGGGGGCCGTCCACAAACTGATCCCACAAAGATGGGAGCATGAAATTGTCCAGAATGTCTTGGTGAAGCATTAAGAGTTCCTTTCACTGGAACTAAGGGGCCAACCCCTGAAAAACAACCTCACCCCATAACCCCCCCTCCACTAAACTTTACACGTGGCACAATGCAGTCAGCCGAGTCCCGTTCTCCTGGCGACGGCCAAACCCAGACTCGTCCATGGGATTATCAGACTGAAGCGTGATTGGTCGCTCAGAGAACACGTCTCACTGCTCTAGAGTCCAGTGGCGGCTGCTTTACTCCACTGCATCCCACGCTTTGCATTGCTCTTGGTGATGTAAGGCTTGGATGAGCTGCTCGGCCATGGAAACCCATTCCATGAAGCTCTCTCCGCTGTTCTTGAGCTCATCTGAAGGCCACAGAAGTCTGGAGGTCTGGAGCTGTTGACTCTGCAGAAAGTTGGTGACTTCTGCGCACTGTGACCCTCAGCATGCGCTGACCCCGCTCTGGGATTTAACACTTCTTGGCTGAGTTGCTGTTGTTCCCAATGGCTTCCACTTTGTTATAATCCCACTAACAGGTGAGTGTGGAATATTTAGTAGTGAGGAAATGTCAGGAATGGACTATCACCAACACCTATAGTGTATATTTGGCATCCAAGGATTTAGACTATTACCATATTTCTGTTCATGCAATTATTTGAATTATTGAAGGAAATTGTTTGAAGGAAAAATTGAAAGGAAGATGAAGGTACAGTACAAGAAAAAGATGAAATGGCTTTTATGTCTCCGTCTCTCTGTATTCTCCCTTCGCTCCGCTGTGTGTTTGGTGTCTGTAGCTCTTCATCATGGAGTGTGTTTGGTGTCTGTAGCTCTTCATCATGGAGTGTGTTTGGTGTCTGTAGCTCTTCATCATGGAGTGTGTTTGGTGTCTGTAGCTCTTCATCATGGAGTGTGTTTGGTGTCTCCTCCCGACCGGAGAGGATTGGTGCTGTAGACTGAACTTCAGTCGAGGCAGAATGACATGTAGACGAGCGAGGGCTTCAGCTGCTGTAATTTGGCTCCAAATTTCTAAATGAACTGAAGTGTAAAACTTTGTTGTTTCAAGTTTTATAACCGCCAAACGAGGAAATGTACCTCACAGACAGACGGCACGCTGTTCATTCACCCTAACGAACTCTAATGCCAGAACATGAAGAGTCATTTCTGATGACGGTTTAGTGTTGAGCTGATCCCTCATGCGTTCATTGATTTAATTGGTTGGCTGGTTGAAATTAACATTCATACCCAGTGTGTTTTCATTACAGATTCATTACATTTACTTTACATTTACTTTTATAGTGCTGCTAGTTGACTTGTTTTCATTGGATTAAATGCTTGAAGTCTTCTGCATGAAGCTTTTGTCCGGTGATGCAGTTACACCGTGTCCTAACTACACACGACACGTCTTTTCCATGTTAATGTGAGTTTTTGTCCTAACCAGCCGCGACGGCGACACGCGATTATTCTATTTTAGAAACTGTTTCTATTTTAATGCGACGTCGAGGCTCGAACAACAACACAAGACATGGCAAAGTTAATCTCAGGCAGTGTTTATGTGCTTTATTTAATGTTAAAATGTGTAATGTCACTCTGAATATCATTTAACGCTTCCAGCTGTGTTACTCTAATAATCTGACGACTTTCCAGTAACGAGTAATCTAGCACTTTATTTCCAAACCAGTAATCAGATTAAAGTAATTTACCCAAGTCACTGTGAGTTACTATTTTAGTCATTTTCCTTAGTAAAATATATATATATATTAGCTTTTTTCTTGAGTCTCGGGGCGAGTATTTTTTCAGGAAATATTTTTTTTATTTAAAAACTTTTAACTTAAAATGTCAGGAGATACATTGTTGATGTTACTGTTAAAGATGCGCTTCCAATAAAGTGTGTGTTGGCACAAACGGTCGTCATTTCTGTGTGGAGGCGGCGGCGGTGTTGTCAGAAACTGCTGAATGTAAATAATAAAGTAACTTGTAATCTTTGTTTTAAACTTTGTTTTAAAGTTATCTGTTAAGTAACTAAGTTACTTATTGTCATGAATTCACTGATTCATGGAAGTTGACTCAAAACACTTTATTGTTGGAATTACTAACAGAACAGTCACAGAAACAATATCACCTTTGTGACGACACCGAACAGTCTCACATGTTCATTTTCCTCATGCACAGCGGCTACAAGCCATAACGCTAATCAGCAGCGCCCCCTAATGGAGCGTAGTATTTAACATTTTAGGTCACCTCACATCTCCCCTCTTTAGCTGGTTCACAACAGCAGAATAGACATTTCCAACTAGTCTATACTCAGTAAAGAAGATACCATTTGTGATTTACTTAACCAATATCCAAGTATACATATAGCCGTAGGTACTTTAGTTCTACAATGCAGTAACACTACCTAACCAAAAAAAAACAACTAAACACAATTGGTTTGATGTTTCTAAACTCCCATTCTAGCAGGTGTACAAACCTCATTCATAAAGGACATTTATCTTCTCAAACATAATCCTTAAATCTAGCAGGTGGTTTAATAGCTCGACCAGCAGCAGTTCTCTTTGGGGTCCCACCGGAGCCAGTAGGAATGGTGGGAACACAGGGCTCCGATGCATTACTTGCAGCAAGCGGGGCAACTGAGTCACCTGGGTCAGGAATATCCAAGGCAAGCGACTAGTCTCTTCCACAGTAACTTGGGTTGTTGACTTGGGTACTTCCTGTAAATGCCTCCTGTTTCTACGTGCTACAGTCCCTTGGTCGGTTTGGACAATGTAGGATCTGGGCTCTGGCGCTTTTGCAATGACTTTCGCTGGGGTCCTCCAGCCCTTTTCCCCATCCAGCTTAACTGTAACACTCTGACCAGGTTGCAATGTCGACAAGGGCCTAGCTGAATGACGCCTGTTGTAGAAGAAACGGTAGGCTGACTTAATCTGTTGGTCTTTCCGCCTTACAGTTTCTCGATCAACCCCTGTCGGACATAACTGCTGAGGCAACACAGGCACCGTAGTCCTGATCTCACGCCCAAACATAAGACGAGCTGGGCTGTGACCTGTTGCGGTGATGGGAGTAGCTCTGTAGCTCAGCAGGGCTAGCTGTGGATCTGGCTGCCGCAGAATTCTCTTGGCGATGGCAACGCTCCTCTCAGCCGCTCCATTTGCTTGCGGGTAGTGAGGACTGGATGTTGTATGCTGAAAGTTGTACGTCTCACTGAACTGGCGGAACTCGGCTGAAACAAACTGGGGCCCATTATCTGTTACCAGCTCAAGAGGAATACCCCACCTCGCAAACATATATTTGAGCTGTGAAACCACTTGGTTACTGCTTGTGGTAGGCAAATGTGAAATCTCAATGTAACGTGAATAGTAGTCGGTCACTACCAAATATTGTTTACCATCTTGCTCACACAAATCAGCTGCTATTTTCTGCCAAGCACCTTGTGGCAGCGGTGTGGTAATCAGCGGCTCTTTCCTTTGGGTCGGTTTGTTTTTACAGCAAAACTCACAGGTGCTGACTAGCTCCGCAATGTCTCTCCCAACGCCTGGCCACCACACTGACATGTTGGCCCTTTTCCGGCACTTTGTGAGTCCCTGATGACCAGCATGTATTTGTGACAGTACAGTCTTTTGCATTGTTAATGGGATAACAATGCGGTCATCATACATTAAAAGTCCACTGACCTCTGACAGGTGAGCTTTAACTGTGTGATATTTGAGCAGGTTATGTGGCAAGCAAGACACATCTGAGGGCCAGCCTTTATTCGTGTACCCAATCACCGTTTGTAGAATATTATCGTTGCTTGTGGCCTCTCTTATCATGTTTAATCTGTCTTTAGTGATTGGCCTTGTCTCAAGCACTGCCTGTACATAAGCTTTTACCTCATCCTCAGTATCGGACACAATACAGTCCTGCAAAGGGTTACGAGACAGAGTGTCCGCCACAATAAGCTGCTTCCCTGGAACATGAACGGCGTCTGGGTTGAACTTCATTAAGCGCATCAAAAGTCTCTGACACCTAACCGGTGCTTTATCCAGGTCATATGTGTTTATCAGCGGAACAAGGGGCTTGTGATCAGTCTGCAAAACAAATCTGTCCATGCCCTGTAGATACCTCCCAAACCGCTCGCATGCCCACACACTGGCGAGGCATTCTTTTTCTATCTGGGAGTACCTACGCTCCGTCTCTGTCAGTGTTCTCGAACAAAAGGCGACGGGGCGGAGTCCCTGATTGTGCTCCTGCAGAAGTGCCCCCCCTAGGCCATAACTGCTTGCATCCGCACTTACAACGGTCGGTCTTGTTGCATCATAGTAGGCCAAAACAGGCGCTGAAGTCAACATTCCTTTTACCTTATTGAAGGCGTTCTCTTGTGCCTCTCCCCATGTCCACATGGTGTCGCTCTTCAGTAGAGAATTGATGGGATGCATTGTTGTAGAAAGATCTGGGAGAAATTTCCCCAAATAATTAATCATCCCACTTCTGACACCATGTCATGAATTCACTGATTCATGGAAGTTGACTCAAAACACTTTATTGTTGGAATTACTAACAGAACAGTCACAGAAACAATATCACCTTTGTGACGACACCGAACAGTCTCACATGTTCATTTTCCTCATGCACAGCGGCTACAAGCCATAACGCTAATCAGCAGCGCCCCCTAATGGAGCGTAGTATTTAACATTTTAGGTCACCTCACACTTATTAAAGGAGTAATCAGTAACCAGATTACTTTTTCAAAGTAACTGTGGCAACTCTGCATCTGTCCATCATTGATCTGTGAGGCTGTAGTCTATCTTCCATTACCGTTTCAGTGCAGACAGCATGATTGTGTATTCAGTTGTTTGTTACAGCAGTAAGGACTTTAATGAGGATGATCAGGCATGACCTTTGTGTCTGAGGCACAGTTATTTCACATTAATAACCTCAGATCACACTCCAGGACTGACCCCTCAATCCCTATTCCCCACGTTAGTCCACTAACACTGTTCACTTTGAGTGAAGGAAACGAGAGAGCAAATTCAGACAGCCGTTGAGTGAATGAATGAGTGAATGAGTGAATGAATGAATGAATAAATGAATGAGTGAATGAATGAATGAGTAAATGAATGAGTGAATGAATGAATGAGTGTATGAATGAGTGAATGAGTGAATGAATGAATGAATAAATGAATGAGTGTATGAATGAGTGTATGAATGAGTGTATGAATGAGTGAATGAATGCGTGAATGAATGAGTGTATGAATGAGTGTATGAAGGAGTGTATGAATAAGTGTATGAATGAGTGAATGAATGAGTGAATGAAGGAGTGTATGAATGAGTGTATGAATGAGTGTATGAATGAGTGAGTGCATGAATGAGTGTATGAATGAGTGTGAATGAGTGTATGAATGAGTGAGTGCATGAATGAGTGTATGAATGAGTGTGAATGAGTGTATGAATGAGTGAGTGCATGAATGAGTGTATGAAGGAGTGTATGAATAAGTGTATGAATGAGTGTATGAATGAGTGAGTGTATGAATAAGTGTATGAATGAGTGTATGAATGAGTGAATGAAGGAGTGTATGAATGAGTGAGTGCATGAATGAGTGTGTGAATGAGTGTGAATGAGTGTATGAATGAGTGAGTGCATGAATGAGTGTATGAAGGAGTGTATGAATAAGTGTATGAATGAGTGTATGAATGAGTGAGTGTATGAATAAGTGTATGAATGAGTGAATGAATGAGTGAATGAATGAGTGTATGAATGAGTGTATGAATGAGTGAGTGCATGAATGAGTGTATGAATGAGTGTGAATGAGTGTATGAATGAGTGAATGAAGGAGTGTATGAATGAGTGTGAATGAGTGTATGAATAAGTGAGTGCATGAATGAGTGTATGAAGGAGTGTATGAATAAGTGTATGAATGAGTGTATGAATGAGTGAGTGTATGAATAAGTGTATGAATGAGTGAATGAATGAGTGAATGAAGGAGTGTATGAATGAGTGTATGAATGAGTGTATGAATGAGTGAGTGCATGAATGAGTGTATGAAGGAGTGTATGAATAAGTGTATGAATGAGTGTATGAATGAGTGTGAATGAGTGTATGAATGAGTGAGTGCATGAAGGAGTGTATGAAGGAGTGTATGAATAAGTGTATGAATGAGTGTATGAATGAGTGAGTGTATGAATAAGTGTATGAATGAGTGAATGAATGAGTGAATGAAGGAGTGTATGAATGAGTGTATGAATGAGTGTATGAATGAGTGAGTGCATGAATGAGTGTGAATGAGTGAATGAATGAGTGAATGAAGGAGTGTATGAATGAGTGTGAATGAGTGTATGAATGAGTGAGTGCATGAATGAGTGTATGAATGAGTGAATGAATGAGTGAATGAATGAGTGAATGAATTCCGTAAAATTACTGGATAATGTACTGGCTGAAAATTACCAGTTCATTTTCTGTTTTTATTTTTTAAAACGGAAAATGTACGAACAAAAAATAATTATTTTAATTGGGTTGAGAACTCTTTATAATGTAATAAATTACATTGTATGCAGTTCTCAACCCAATTAAAACTATTAATTCATCAAGTCAAATTTTCCTCCCCATCTAAACAGACAAGTGATAAAAATGCATACATTTCCAGGGCACACATAATCTTTTACATTAACACTTCGATTCCCTTATAACCCTCGGTTTAGAGCTGATGATGTAGCGATAATGGCTCATTATGTACTAAAAATACTCGTTCTGAAAAGCATAATTACAGCTTTCTCTGAATAAATATTCATTAGAGGTGTTCGGGGGGTTGAAGCATTATTTAGCTGGAGCTCTGGCTCGGCTTCCAAACGAGAGAGAAGAGATTCGACTTTAATTAGCGGCCAGAGCCCAAATATAACTGGACATTTCCTCAGGACGTATTTGGAGAACTCGGCCTCAAACACCAGACAGGGGCTTGCCTGCTAATGCTAGTGCCAGCATTCACAATTAAATGACTTCGATTTTTCCACATTAACGTATTTAACATTCTTTATGATAATTAGCAGTGGGCCAGCGAAGCTTATGAGCCGAACAAAAAGCCCGTCTGTAATATCAGGACATCAGTGCTCGATCTACAGCAGCTCTCTGCTCTCGGTGAACACGAATAAATACATCATCACAATAAAGTCACGCACGGAAAGGCCTCAGCTGTGATTACTGCGAAGAGGACAGACGTGACAGGTTTGTTTTGTCCTCCATCTTTGTAATGTCTGGTTATTTTTCTGCATTCCGTTTTATTCCTCCTTTAGAAACTTAAATGTCACCATATTTAATGGGAGGACACACACACACACACACACACACACACACACACGTTTGTTTTTGTGAAATGTGGGGACATTCCATTGGCGTAATGGTTTTTATACTGTACAAACTGTATTTTCTATCCCCTTACACTGCCCCTAAACCTACCCATCACACACACACACACACACACACACACACACACACACACACACACACACACACACACACACACACACACACACACTGCCCCTAAACCTACCCATCACACACACACACACACACACACACACAGGTCCTAAACCTACCCATCACAGGAAACATTCTGCATTTTTACTTTCTCATAAAAACTCCTCCTGTGTGATTTATAAGCCTTTTGTAAAGTGGGGCCATGGGTAATGTCCTCATATTTCACCCTCTCCTGTAATACCTGTGTCATACCCATGGCATTATACACATTTGGGTCCTCATATGTCACAAAAACAAGCCCCCCCCCCCACACACACACACACACACACACTTGAAGAATTCTTATTTGTGAAGCTGAACAAGGGGATCGTTCCCTCACACCAGAAACACAACGTCGGCGCAGCTGACGGCTCCCGTAACCCAAACCAAACTTGTGTGTGTGTGTGTGTGTGTGTGTGCGCGCCTGCTCATCCGGGATAAGTGCCCATATAAGGAATTCCACCCTTTATGACATCATACAGGGCCATACTCAAAGGGAACTCTTGAAGGAGTGTGTTTGGCACAGAAAAACTCCGTCATACTTCCAACTCGTTTTTTAAATGTGGTTTAGCATGAGAATCAACTCTAACTCCTAAAGACAGAGACAGCCGCCCGCGGCTAAAAATAACCATTGTTCTGAAATGTTTAACTTCTAAACCACTAATCCAATCTACAGTCAAATGCACCGTGAAGATAATCTCAGCGGTTCAGAAGTGGCACGTTTCTTGCGATTGATCCTCCAGAGGCGCCGTAGTCGGTGTGTGTCATGAATATCTGCAGCGTTGATTCGTTAAGGAATCGTGGGTGACAAACGCGTTTACGTTCAGTTTCTCTTCACGGTTTGAATGTGACCGGCATAAACACACACTGATGTTATTGGTGTGTGGAGATCCTCTTTGCCAACATTTAAACCTCCAGATCTCTGAACATCAGTCTTCAGTGTCCTGTAGCCTGAGGAACACACACACACACACACACACACAGAGCAGAGCTGGCAGAAGATTATTAATCCCCCAGATGAATGTCAGGGGAAGAGATGTAATGAGCAGTCATGTGTGTATTCTCATTGGTGTGCGCAGCTTTATAATATGATGAACATGTTTATGTCACTTTTTATTTGCTGTGTTTGTTTCGTATTGTAGATGCATCTGGGTCAGGATAGTGATTTTCAGGAGTTTAACTTCAAATCATTTAAATAAATTCATTGCTTTGAGTTAATTAGTTTAATATATTGTTACATTTGTGTGTGTGTGTGTGTGTGTGTGTGTGTGTGTGTGTGTGTGTGTGTGTGTGTGTGTGTGTGTGTGTGTGTGTGTGTGTGTGTGTGTGTGTGTGTGTGTGTGTGTGTGTGTGTCTGTGTGTGTGTGTGTGTGGCTTCTTGACCCTGAGGGGGTCAGTACTATGTTTCTGAGAGACCATATTTAATCGTAATGCCCTCTCATTGCTCTCGCTCTCTCTGTGTCCCTTCAGCACCTTAAAGGGTTAGTTCAGCCTGTAGTGTAAATAGTGTGATTAATTCCTCCTGTGGTTGGCCAGCCGTCAGACCTCCGCTCATCTTCACACACAGATGAAGATATTAGTGTTGAAATCCGATGGCTCAGAAAGGCAAATTCTCAGAAAGAAATTTCAGAACAAAGCTTCGAACCGTTATGAGTCAGTGAATCGATTCATGATTCGGATTTCAACACTAATATCTTCATCTGTGTGTGAAGATGAGCGGAGGTCTGACGGCTGGCCAACCACAGGAGGAATTAATCACACAATTTACACTACAGGCTGAACTAACGCTTTATGAACAAATGCACCCAGTATCTCCTCACTGTGTCAGATTTAGCGCGATTACATTAGAGATAATCCGACAGAGATATAGTGAGACGCCTCAGCTGGCTCATCTAATGCACCTCCATTTAGATCTCACTGCACAATCATATGATCACACTCACCATCAAACCTTAGTGCCTGTGTGATTTAGCAGTGAACAGGAGTGTGTGTTACCGCAGAGCTCAGCTGTGGTCTGTTGAATCAGTGGTTATCGTCTCTTGTATATTATGGGGAGTATAATGATGGGATGTTCCGGTGAGGTATGATACTGTGCCACTGCGGCCTTTAGTTTGGGATCATAACTCTGAGGGGGTGCTAATGAAATTAGACATCCGTGCAATAACCTGAGCCGACATTACACACCACATACAGTTAGATTAGTTACACAGACAGCTCAGCTCATAAAAGGCATGTTTCCATTTGAATAATTTAGCCTGACTGTATTTTCCAATCCTTACTGGATAAAGATTATTATATAGATTGCACTGACAGATTTCTAGCCTATGAAACAGAGTTGAATAACTAGGAAATACCTTCACTATATTGACAAAAGTGTTGTGCCGCCTGCCTCTACACACACCTGATCTTCCCATTGTTAATCCGTGGGGTTTAATCTGGAGTCGGCCCACCCTCTCTAACAGCTCCAGCTCTTCTGGGAAGGCTTTCCTCAAGGTTTAGGAGTGTGTTTATGGGGATTTTTGCCCATTCTTCTAGAAGCTCATTTGTGAGGTCAGGCACTGATGTTGGACGAGAAGGCCTGGCTCTCAGTCTCCGCTCTAATTCATCCCAAAGCTGTTCTATCGGGTTGAGCTCAGGACTCTGTGCAGGCCAGTCCAGTTCCTCCACACCAAACTCCTCATCCATGTCTTTATGGAGCGACGCTTTGTGCACTGGAGCGCAGTCATGCTGGGACAGGAAGGGGGCCGTCCACAAACTGATCCCACAAAGATGGGAGCATGAAAGTGTCCAAAATATCTTGGTGACGCATTAAGAGTTCCTTTCACTGGAACTAAGGGGCCAAGCCCCTGAAAAACAACCCCACCCCATACCCCCCCCCCACCAAACTTTACACTTGGCACAATGCAGTCAGGCAAGTCCCGTTCTCCTGGCGACGCCAAACCCAGACTCGTCCATGGGATTGTCAGACTGAAGCGTGATTGGTCGCTCAGAGAACACGTCTCACTGCTCTAGAGTCCAGTGGCGGCTGCTTTACTCCACTGCATCCCACGCTCTGCATTGCTCTTGGTGATGTAAGGCTTGGATAAGCTGCTCGGCCATGGTGAACCATTCCATGAAGCTCTCTCCGCTGTTCTTGAGCTCATCTGAAGGCCACAGAAGTCTGGAGGTCTGGAGCTGTTGACTCTGCAGAAAGTTGGAGACTTCTGCGCACTGTGACCCTCAGCATGCGCTGACCCCGCTCTGGGATTTTTCGTGGCTGAGTTGCTGTTGTTCCCAATGGCTTCCACTTTGTTATAATCCCAATATATAGCGGCCCAATACTTCTGGCAATATAGTGTGCATACATTCCCATGAATTCATAAGACTGTGAATTTTATAAACCTTTTTAAATGAGCTTGTTTTGTTACTGCATTTGATTGTATTTTGCAATTCTGTGATTTAAACTTTTTTTGTGTCACTGTATTGTAGAATATAATGTGTCAATGTAAAAGATGTAAAAGCATTATACTATCTGGGAGAAATTTAATTTAAAGCAAATAAGGCCTAGTCAAGGTACACTAATGGTCATAATGCAGTGCTCCTTTTCATTTACAGGACCCAAATGGACAGTCTGCAATGGATCCACAGTAATATTCAGATGTCAAACTATATATTACAGTGTAATGTGTATTTGGCTAAATGTCTTGCAGACGTACCTTCTGGGGGTGGCGTTGAGGGATGTCGTAGTTGTTATTTTGTGGTTATCTTGTGTAGTCCAGCATATAAATGCAGAACAATGTTAACCTTTTCACGAAGCAGATGGAAATATCTCCATAGTGGGGATGTTGTTGCTGGAAGGAGTTGTCATGGAAACAGCGTTGGATAGGATCACAGCAGTATTTAGCATGATGATAGCGCTTCAGTAATATCTGTTTAGAGGTTACATACGAGAGCGTCTCATTAGATATCTAGAATGGGCTGACGTTACTGTGGTTTGTACCAGTAGAAACAAGAGCCTGGTTTTGAATTGTTCTGAAATAATAAGATTGTAGTGGCTTTTGCGTAGATGTAGACGTACAGCTGGTTGCCACTTTAATGCTAACATTCATCTTCAGTGCTCTGAGTGTATCAGATTTGTTTCTAGTTTAAATCTGTGTCTATGTCTGCATTGTAGGCTGTTGTTGAAAGCCTGGTCAGGAATGGTTTAATATCTGGAATAATCAACACCACGAGGAGATGAAGTGATGGTGAAATGAGTTTATTGGATAATCTGAGGGTGTGTTCACACTTGTCATGTTCGGTTGGATTAAAACGAACCCTGGTGCGATTGCTCGGTTAGTGCGGTTCATTTGAACATATGTGAACGCTGCCATCCGGACCCTGGAGCGCACCAAACAAGCTAAAAGACGAGTCTCGGTCCGCTTCCAGACGAACTCTGGTGCGGTTCGACTGATATATGAACACAACACGGACCAAAGACATGCGAACCAAAAACAGGACGTGATATCACAAGATGCGACGCATAGTCAGCTGACGACACGGAAAGATCGGTGTATCCAAAATGAGTAACGTTAACGTTAGAGGACAAACGTGGAGCAACGAGGAAGAGCCTCATCAGTATTTGGTCCGACAAGCATGTTACGAAAATGCTAGAAGAAACACACATACAGCAGACCTGGTTCTTCTCATCAGAGGACCTGTTGGCCATCAGTCGGTACAGACGACAGAACGGCCGTCTCTTTTCTGCACAACGGAGGAAATCCTGGAGCGGCTTTGAACATTTTATGAGCTCTTCATGATTTCTCAGCGGGTAAAAATAATGCCATATGTACTGCCGTTTAATCAGCACACAGCGTTGTTCCGAATGTTCGGTAAGCAGCTCCTACGTCATATAAGCCGACCAATCAGGTTGTGAGCGTCTCCCTGAGCCTTTGGTTCGGTAACTTTAGGTTCGCCGTTATAAATGCCAGTGTGAACGCCTAGCGGACCAGGACTATAGGTTTAGTCTTTTGGTCCAGATCAAACTAACCGAACTAACCGAACTACAAGTGTGAACGCAGCATTAGTTACCTCTGTACACCCCACACATCACAAAACAAAGACATTAAGAGAACATAATAACAAATAGTAAAAAATATAAAGAAAAAAGGAGGGATGGATTGGGGATTGGGTTCCAGTAACCATCAATTCGATATGAACATATAACCCATGTTTACAGATGATTTAACACAGAAATAGCAGTTGGTATGAATGAGTTCCTAAACCTCCCTGTTCTCCTCCAGTTTCTCTATATCTACAGGAGAATAACAAACTCTTTGTGTAATGGATGTGATGGACACTTAACTATCGAATAGGCTTTTTTAACAACACGCTCTTTAGCCCCGATTATTGCCTCGGGTCATTTTGACCCTGAATTTTTTTTTTTTAAATTGAGAGTTCATTTGAGTGGTCCAAGACTGTAGGACTTTTGTCGCACTTCAATAACGAATGCTCAATTTATTTGACTGGATTCGAGGAGCTTCGTGTTGAGCTGCTTTAGTACACGCAGAAAAAACTGAAAATGCTAAAACTACCAAAAAAGGCCTTTATAATGTCTGTCTGTGCCTCTGAATGCATTCTGAAGAGAAGCTGACTTTAGGACCCAGTGGAACAGCTCGTCCGCTCCATATAGGGCTGTAAGGCCATCACGAGCCATGAAATATCATCTTATATTATTATTTTTCCACAAGAGGTCGGAAGAGACAGCCAATGTGATAGACTTGGTTAACCCAGCCTGATCTCCGGCGATTTGATTTCGCCCGGCAACTCTGTTACACTGCTTCTGTTACACTTTTGCGGGAACCAATCACAGACTGGCTTTTCCACCTGGTGCAGTATTGGCGGGTTTAACATGATGACGGATAGAGAAGGATGAATATATGCCCGTTAGTCACGCCTCTTGTGGTCTGATTGGCTGAAGGACCGTCCAATTGCGTGCAGTTATTTGAACTATGCCCGTTGATCACTCCTCTTGTGCAGTAGAAAACAAATCTTAGAAGATTGAGCTTGGTCTGGTGATTGTCTGAGCTGAATTAACAGGGTTATGCATGAAATTGTGTTATTTTGAATTGAAGTTGAAAGAATGTGAAGAATTTGCTTAAATGACTTTATTACCTATTTATTGATAAAATCTAGTATTTAAAGATTAATAAAAAAATGCATTAAAAATATTAAATATTACATATATGTTTTAAAAATGTCTTGAAGCAATGTGTGTTGGACTCCAGTCCCATTGGGAGCAGTGCCGTCTTAATCAGATTACTCAGAAACCAAACCTAACACTACTCTCTAAAACATTCTGGGTAAAAAACAACCCAATGTTGGGTCAAATATGGACTAACCCAGCAATTGGGTTGTTTTAATCCTGCGGTTGGGTTAAATATTTGCTAAAGACAACCCAATTGCTGGGTTAGTCCATATTTGACCCAACATTGGGTTGTTTTTTACCCCAAATTTTTTAGAGTGTAGTTTTTCAAAAGTATGTGAAGTTTGCAGCGCCATTTATTACAGAAAACTTGCACAGCCTTCTCAAATGAATAAATGAATATATGCATGCTGGTCTGTTATCATAGGCACAACGACTTTACACACTGATTAACATGACGCAGAACAAAACAGCCTGTGATTGGCTGCTGGACATGTCAGTCAGAAGGCCTCTGGGCAGTCCTCGGCCACTGAAGTCAAATTTGAACACTGGCTTTTTTTATGCTCTCATTCATTTTTAACCCAAAAATGTATAGTAGTGCAGCTTTAGGACATCTCTGGGAGACGTCTGATGGATTAATTAGCATTTCTTTTCTTTAGTGCATTTGGATGTGTTCATTGCAGACAGTGTTGCATTCGTACCTTCAGAAAGAAATCTTCTCATGTAAATCATGTTTGTATTGTGTGAGAAACATGTTAGTTTAATTGTGTGGGTGAAGTTAGCCTGTGGCTTTCATTGGTCATTACTGGAGAAAAAGTGCAGCTGTGCTCAGCTTGGCATTTAAAGTGGCCTTCAGGAAACCACAGGCTATGAGGAGAGGCTCAGGAAACGAGCCTTACAGCACATACTGTCAAAGAGACGCTCACCAGCTTTAAAGGGTTAGTTCAGTCTGTAGTGTAAATTGTGTGATTAATTCCTCCTATGGTTGGCCAGCCGTCAGACCTCCGCTCATCTTCACACACAGATGAAGATATTAGTGTTGAAATCCGATGGCTCAGAAAGGCCTTCATTGACACCAATGTCATTTCCTCTCTCAAGACCCATAAAGGCACTAAAGACGTCGTTACAAAGCCCATCTCACTACAGCGGCTCTACAATCATTGATGAAGAGGCCAGAATAGAAAAAACTAAATAACGACTTATATAGTGATGGCCGATTTCAGAACAAAGCTTCGAACCGTTATGAGTCAGTGAATCGATTCATGATTCGGATCGCCAGAGTCTCGTGATTTCAGCAGTTTGACTCGCGATCCGAATCATGAATCGATTCACTGATCTAGGTTCAAAATGTTGGTGTCATTTTACAGGAAACCCTTTAAAGTTACATTAAACACTGCTAAAAGTCATAAACGTAAGTATATGTTGTCTAAGCTGTAATAACCCCCCAAAAAAGTAGGCGCTTTTTGATTTCTTTCCCCATAAATTAATTTTTGAAAGTGTGTAACTCAGACCCTGTGTGCTCTAGGACCCTGCAGACACTTTGGGCGGCTTCCAGCATGTATAATTAATTTAATGACACTGGAATATTGCATTTATATCACTGTATATGTGTGTGTGTGTGTGTGTGGGGGGGGGGGGGGGTCATTCCTTCAGACCCATTTGAACAAATCTTGCACATCAGGACACAGACAAACTTCTTTTTCCACTATTTTCTGTAGTTTAGTGGAAGCAGCCCAAAGTGTCTGCAGGGTCCTAGAGCACACAGGGCCTGAGTTACACACTTTCACAAATCAAAAACCGCCTAATTTTTGGGGGGTTATTACAGCTAAGACAACATATACTTACATGTGTATAACTTTTAGCAGTGTTTTATGTAACTTTAAAGGGTTTCCTGTAAAATGACACCAACATGTTGAACCTAGACCACTGTATGTGTGTGTGGGAGGCTTTTCAATTTGGGTCGGCCAAATCCAGGCGGAAATCCCCAAAAATGGCCCTGAGTGTAAGAGGTTAAGATTGGAGAAATATCACTGACTG
This sequence comes from Pseudorasbora parva, assembly GCF_024679245.1. Taxonomy (NCBI): domain Eukaryota; kingdom Metazoa; phylum Chordata; class Actinopteri; order Cypriniformes; family Gobionidae; genus Pseudorasbora; species Pseudorasbora parva. Next base: position 1,753,557 of record NC_090186.1, read on the forward strand.
GTACAAGTTTACACACACCTTGCAGAAATAAAAGGAATTGGGACAAATGGATTATTATACTGAATGATGATCCAATCCAGCCAAACCCCGAGCCGCTCGAGTCTCTGCCAGCTTCTGTCCCGTCTGATGCCTTTCATTCGCATTAAAGTATTATCCCTTCCCGCCGGTGGATAAATATTTGAAGAACTGTCTTCCTAATGGCCCGTCAGATACATTCATGAAGACCGGCTGGGCCTCACAACGCGGGGTTAAACTACAAATCTGACAAATTCACTGAATATTCATGAAACTGCAACTGTAAGTTGGAAAAGAAAAGAAAAGTGAACGCTAACTAAACTCTAAACATATACAGAGACACGTTAGATATGTGCGATACTTTTAGCCAGTAGTGGAATTAAAGCTAATATAAAGAAAAATAATGTGAACGTGCTACAATTATCTGTTTATTAGTGAATTATATTGTCTACTAGATTTAGTAGTTGTTATATAATATTATTCTGATTATATTATGTTACATTAAATTATAAATGTAATTGTATTGTAATCAAATGAAGTGTGAATTAATGCATGCATAATTTTATATTTTTATATATAAGGTTATCACTTTAGTATGGGGAACACATATTCTCTATTAACTCTGACGTTTGCCTCAATAATCTCCTAATTTACTGCTTATTAATAGTTAGTAAGGTAGTTTTTGTAGCGTTTAAGTTTAGGTATTGGGTCGGATTAAGGGATGTAGAATAAGCTCATGCAGAATAAGGCATTAATATGAGCTTTAGAAGTGCTCATAAACAGACAATATCATAGGAATATGCAGGATCATAAGACACTAGTTGATAGTTAATAACTGAACCCTAAAGTAAAGTGTTACCATGTATAAACAATGCAATACATGTACTTTTAGAATAAATGACTATTATTTTGTTTTGTAAAATTATGAATCATCTTATTATTTGGGAGGAGTTATGGGGGATTCTCTGGGCAAACTATCAACTGGTAGGATTTTATTTTTTAAATGAAAAGGAGAAGTCCCGCACACTATCAATTCGCAATTAAAAAGATTTATTGTTTCATTGCAACGTTTCGATCTTTCGATCTTCATCAGGCATCTGGATTTTATTTTTTTAAGTTTCTTCTTCTGTGTATAATCCGTTACGTGCAGTCACTCGTCTCTGAATAACGGATCGGATTGCTTTCCTCACTGAGTTTCTTGTCAGTTGTCATGGCAGCTGTGTGTGTGTGTGTGTGTGTGTGTGTGTGTGTGTGTGTGTGTGTGTGTGTGTGTGTGTGTGTGTGTGTGTGTGTGTGTGTGTGAGCCTCAGAGGTCCAGCTGACGGATCAGATCGACTCTTATTAAATAAGACAAAAGATAGTTTCACATTCCAGAATCCTGTCAGACATTACTGCTCGTGTGTCTTTATCACAGATGAGGGTTTAATGTTCGACCTAAGGCACTAGTAAACTGAATATACTAGAAATAAATATGAAAGTGAGTTGGTTTTCTAATTTAATCACATTTGTACTAAACAGTCAGAGTACTTTTTCAGTTTACCTTTGTTCTTATCTTTGGTTATTGTTATTTTATCTATATATCATCATTTTATTCTTTTTTATTCCATCTGCCAATGGGGTGAGAAAAATAATCTTAATTCAAACAGAAAACAAGATTATTTTTCTCACCCCGTTGGCAGATTATTTATCTTATTTTAAGCAAAAACTCTCTTCATTTTGAGTTATTTTTCCCAAAACAAGACAATTACTTTTGCTTGTCTAGTGAATACTTCTTGTTTTAAGAATTTGTAGATATTTTGACTAGAAACAAGACAAAAATACTGAGTAAGAAGAGCATTTTTTTGCAGTGTGATGAGTTAAAATGGGTTTAACAAGCGGGTTCTTGAGGATAAATCGGGGATTAGTGATTAAAATGGCTGTTATGAACGTGTTCAGGAGAGGTGTTCTGACTAAGATGGGAGAAGTATCTAGACTGTAAACTGAAGACGTATTTGACCAGTTTAATTTTATTTTTACTTTCTAATTCTCTTTACAATATCCTTGCTTTTAATGTTAATTCTTACACATGATATTCTTATTTCTCATGCATATGTTATCACTATTATTACACGGCTCTGTGAAATACTTGATTCTGATTGGTCAATCGCTCATCCCAGCGGTATGTTATTCCCAGATAACTTACACCGCTCATCCGGGTACTGCGAGTTATCTTGACCGGTTCTACTTCTGTGCTTAACGCTGGCGCCATCTTGTGTCTTAAACAGCCGTGGGTTACAATGGAAGACTTCAAGGCGGGTTTCCTTTATAACGTTTTAAATATGGATATTTTTCTCACACAAACGCATCGATTGGCATCAGAAGGCTCTATTAACCCATCGGAGTCGTGTGGAGCACGTTATTTGACGGACAGCTGCATTTAATGGACTTCAGAAACAGCTCCAACTACTGCTGGGATTAACGTTAGCCTGGACTTTTTAAATATAACTCTGATTGTATTTGTCTGACAGAAGAATGTCATAAACACCTATAATGACCTGAGGGTGAGTAAATCAGAGGCTTGGTTTCATTTTTGGCTGAACTAACCCTTTCAGCATTCATTCTCAACATTTAGCAGCGATAGATAAAGGCTTAAAGCAGTACGGAACTGTTTTTCTTCGCGGCAGCTTTGCGTAAGAGCTAATAAAATATTTAATCTCAAGACAATATTTTGTGTGTAATAATTATTTATTTGAGACTAGTAGCCGTGTAATAAGCGGGATAATGTCCACCCAGCCGGTTGTTATCTCAGAATAAACCCCTTCAGAGTGACGCTCCGCTTCGCCTCGGGGTCCTGATCACTCTGGAGGGGTTTATTCTGAGATAACAACCGGCTGGGCGGACATTATCCCTTACTTAAATTCATTTCAATGTAATGTACTTTGAATTTTCATTGGGTATGAAATGTGCTCTACAAATAAACTTGCCTTGCCTTTTGTAACTGCGGCTGTAGCTCACTTAAACTAGAGTTAAACAGTTCTTCTACTAATGTGGAGGAATGTGTGTGTGAATGTGTGTGATGTTTGCAGGCGAGTGAGATTATTTGGCCTATCCTGATATACACCATATCATAAACTGACCCCAAGCGCCACAGGTTCGCTCACTCTCGTCCTTTCCCTCTCCTCTTCCTGATCTTCCCGTTCTGCTGACCTCTCACGACAGCTTTGGTTTGGATGATCTGCGTCCGAGTCCAGTCTTCAGCTCTCATTAATTCTGTTTTGGTCCTCGATGACGCTCAGAGATTTCCAGCAGAGCTGATGGAGAGATCAGCGCTGAGGATCTGGCTCTTCTGCTTTCAGTCCTGTTTAATCGACCGCACTGAGATCTGGCAGTAAATCTGGGCTTGTTCTTCTGGAACGACTGCATTTGTTCCCTTCGCCCTGTAAGGGGTCGTATAACATGCGTCATCGCCATAAAAAGTCATGAAAGGGAAATTACGCATAATTATTTCATGCAGTTGGGGATGAAAAAACCTGGTGGGTAATTGGCAATTAATCCAGTGTTCATCACCCCGAGCTAAAGGTGGGGGTGGAGGCAGAAGATGGAGGCTGGCCCGGTCTCCATGGAAACCACGGATGCGGACGGAGCGATTCTAGGAGCATTATATACCATAATCATATCCAACAAGAAGAGTCTGTAGACATCTCGCTGGACTACTTCGGCAATATTACAGCAGAGTGCGATTTTGCACATTTTGGAAATGTTTTCTGCTGCAATCGTTTCTTGTTCTTTATCAGATGAAGCGAGGTCAGTATAATAGTGATTGGGGAATTCAATAGCACTCAAAAACAGTGTTATATAGTACTAAAAGTGGTTCTTTGGCTTGTAATCATAGGGGAACCACTTTAAGTGCTGTATAGCACCGTACCTTGGTCATTGAGTTGTTCTTCAGCGGCAATGGTTCTTCAATGGTTCTTTAGCGATTCTTCAGCAGCAGTGGTTCTTCAGTGGTTCTTCAGTGGTTCTTCAGCGTTTCATCAGCGGTTCATCAGCGGTTCATCAGCAGTTCTTCAGCGGTTCATCAGCAGTTCTTCAGCGGTTCTTCAGCAGTCCGTCAGCGATTCGTCAGTGGTTCTTCAGCGGTTCTTCAGTGGTTCTTCCGCAGTTCTTCAGCGGTTCTTCAGCAGTTCTTCAGCGGTTCGTCAGCAGTTCTTCAGCGGTTCTTCAGCGGTTCTTCAGCGGTTCTTCAGCGGTCCGTCAGCGGTTCTTCAGCAGTTCTTCAGCAGTCCGTCAGCGGTTCTTCAGTGGTTCTTCAGCGGTTCTTCAGCGGTTCTTCAGCGGTTCTTCAGCGGTTCGTCAGCGGTTCTTCAGCTGTTCTTCCGCGGTTCTTCAGCAGTTCGTCAGCAGTTCTTCGGCAGTTCTTCGGCAGTTCTTCGGCAGTTCTTCGGCAGTTCTTCAGCAGTTCTTCAGCGGTTCTTCCGCGGTTCTTCCGCGGTTCGTCAGCAGTTCTTCAGTGGTTCTTCAGCAGTTCTTCAGCGGTTCTTCAGCGGTCCGTCAGCAGTTCTTCGGCAGTTCTTCAGCAGTTCTTCGGCAGTTCTTCAGTGGTTCTTCCGCAGTTCTTCTGCGGTTCTTCAGCGGTTCTTCAGCGGTTCATCAGCGGTTCTTATGTTGTTCTTCAAAGGTTCTTCCGCAGTTCTTCCACAGTTCTTCAGTGGTTCTTCAGCGGTTCTTCAGCGGTTCTTCAGCGGTTCTTACGTTGTTCTTCAGCGGTTCTTCCGCAGTGCTTCCACAGTTCTTCAGCGGTTCTTCAGTGGTTCTTCAGCGGTTCTTCAGTGGTTCTTCAGCAGTTCGTCAGCGGTTCGTCAGTGGTTCTTCAGTGGTTCTTCAGCGGTTCTTCAGCAGTTCGTCAGCGGTTCGTCAGTGGTTCTTCAGTGGTTCTTCAGTGGTTCTTCAGCAGTTCGTCAGCGGTTCGTCAGTGGTTCTTCAGCGGTTCTTCAGCAGTTCTTCAGCGGTTCTTACGTTGTTCTTCAGCAGTTCTTCAGCGGTTCTTCAGCGGTTCTTCAGCGGTTCTTCAGCGGTTCTTCCGCGGTTCTTCAGCGGTTCTTCAGCGGTTCTTCAGCAGTTCTTCAGCAGTTCTTTAGCGGTTCTACAGTGGTTCATCAGCAGTTCTTCAGAAGTTCTTCAGCGGTTCGTCAGTGGTTCTTCAGTGGTTCTTCAGCGGTTCTTCCGCAGTTCTTCAGCGGTTCTTAAGTTGTTCTTCAGCAGTTCTTCAGCGGTTCGTCAGTGGTTCTTCAGCGGTTCTTCAGCAGTTCTTCGGGATGCCTTTGGTGCTATATAGCACCGTTAGCATATCCAGAAACTGTTCTGGATACAGTGCAATTTTGTATGGTATGGTAACCATTACCCCTGTATGGTTCTTCAGCGGTTCTTCAGTGGTTCTTCAGCGGTTCATCGGGATGGCTTTTGGTGCTATATAGCACCGTTACCATATCCAGAACATGCTAAGCCCCTGTATGGTTCTTCAGTGGTTCTTCAGTGGTTCTTCAGCAGTTCTTTGGGATGACTGAGGTGCTATATGGCACCGTTACCATATCCAGAACCTGTTAAGCCCTTGTATGGTTCTTCAGCGGTTCTTTCGGGGGATAAAGGTGCTATATAGCAGCATAGGCGCCGATTTATGTTTTCCTCTGTGGGTGCTCATGGGCACACGTGCCCTTTAAAAAAAGACGTAAAAAAAGTAGTCAAACACTTTTTACATTTCAGAACTTTAGAAAATGGACAGCGGCCGGCAAGAACACACACACCTATTTAATTGATAATAAAGCTGTAAAGAAGCATATCTTTCAAATCAGGACAGCGCCCCTTCTCACAAATACAGACATGTTTGCAGATGAAAAGTTTAACTGAGACGTAACCACAATCAGCTTCGTGGGAAATTAAGAATCAATGTCAATCAAGTCCACACAGTAAAATTAGTGAATAGGATATTGGAACAGGCGTCTGACAGCGACACATAGAACCAACTTCAATGTTTAATATATTTATATATACTTATTTTCCCCGCCGATGGTCATATGAGAGGGAAGCAGCAGAAACAGATGAGTGTGTAGCTCAGCGCTCAGATGTTATTTGTTCTCCCCCTCCTCCTCCTCCTCCTCCTCCTCCTCCTTCTGTGTGCTGAGGATCGTTTACGGCTAGAGAAGGTCAGTCTGTCGCGCTGACACAGATGATGCATTTAGGGACACTAAAATTATGATTAAAGTTATTCAACTAATTATACAAATAAAATGTATGAATTAGGTTTTATTTAATTCTATAAACTATAATGCTGATCTGCCAACATTGTCTCTCTATGATAAATGAAATGAGCTGATAACATCACTGTTTACTCCAGAACGACTGTACAGCCAAATCTAATTCTGCTGCAGTATTGTCCTGTTTAACACTGAAGCTGCTCTGACACAATCGGCATTATAAAAGTGCTGTATAAATAAAGTTGATTGATTGATTGATTGATTGATTGATTGATTGATTGATTGATGCTAGACTCAGCACACTAGTCACTCTCCTCCAAATATAACTAAAACATATTTTAAGTGCATTGACACACTTTAACAGAAAAAATACTCTATCTCGACTCCCAAATAACCAATCCAATGCGTTTACTCAAAAGTACACAAGGAAACATAAGCAGTGTGTTAGAGGCACAATCAGCCTGTGTGTCATTTTTAATTGCACTATTAAAGGCAGTATTTTAACATTGTAAAGCAGGAGTGCCGGGGTTCTGAACATCAGATGATAACCCATACGTTCAGTTTTTACTGATCTGAGCTCATGGTCTAAATCCACTTTTGGGCGTAACGTGCAATAAACCAATCAGAGCCTCATCTCCCTTTCCCTTTAAAAGCCAGCTGTGCTCGAGCAGTGGATTCACCATTGACATGAGGAGAGACTGAACGCTTCTCAACATCCCTGTGAGTAATAATCTGTGTGTGTGTGTGTGTGTGTGTGTGTGTGTGTGTGTGTGTGTGTGTGTGTGTGTGTGTGTGTGTTGTGCTCCGCTTATAGGCTCATATTTAGGTTTGGGTATCGTTTTTGTCTTTTTTACGAATCCGGTGCCAAACCGGCACTTTTTAAAAACAGATCCAGAAAACGACGATAAGTGACATTAAAGAATGGTTTTTTGTTAATTTAGTTTTATTCTTTAAATTGAACAATTTATATACTTAAGTATAACACACACACATACTTAAGTATATAAATAGATACAAAACACAATTTACTTAAATTCACAGTAAAAGCTAAGCCGCCTAACCCGACTACAACAGGCCTAGTTTAACACTTAATAACAGCACTAATACTGAATCGGCTGAGTGAATGATTCAGTGACTCATAAAGAGTCGCCACCTACTGGTGCAATGATGAATAAAGGGTCACCTGTAAATATCCCCATCACTAAAATATGCTGGATTACAGTCCTAAACCATACCCGGAGAAACCCAAAATAGTGAAACCGGTGAACACTTTCTTCTATCTAGCGCTGCTGTAACCCATACACTGCTCGTAGAATTGGTCTTATTTTTAGAAATGTTAATTTTTGGTGTGCTTGGACTCGTGGCATTGTTTGTGGTGTAATAGCGGAGCGGCTGAGATTACAGTGGCGGTTCTGTCCTCCGGCTCGGATTGACTTTGCTTTCAGACAGCACATAATAACAGCGTTGGGTTGCCACGGGTTACAGCCTCCGGTTTTCTGCGAGGGCAATTATTATATTCTGGAATAAAGTGCTTCTCCTTCTCTCAGTTTTTCTCATTCTTAAACAATCTGAGACAAACATGATCAAGCTGTCAGAGGGACTCGCAAAACAAATGAAACCCAATTTTAAATCCTGTTCTGAATTGATTGCTCATCTGTTGTTTCAAGCTGCGGCTCTCCTATTATGGTATAGATGCAGACTGCTGCGTTCATGCGATTTATGGTGTTGTAAATGAAAGCCTCCTCCGTGTGTGTGGAGATATTACATGTCTTGATTAATGCACATGCTTACTCGGTTGTTTCTGGCAGTGATTAGCAGGTTTTTAACTGGCACAGATTAAACTGTAGTGTTTTATATCACAGGGTCTGTTTAATCCTTTAAATACTGTATGTGATCATGTTTTGCGTCATATATACTTTGGGGAAGAGAGCCTCTCGAATCAGGCTTGGGTCTACAGAGAGACTAATATATTGAGATTATACTGTATATTATATTATATAGAAGAGGCTTGTTGTCTGTAGAGATTACTTTAGTATTTGATCAATAGTGTTCATAAACAATGAGAGGAAGAAGACGGGAGGATGTTTTCATGTTGTGAGCACTCATTAAAATTCCTGCACCATTCCCGTGGTCCTTCCTCAAGAGCTTTAAGAGGAGGATCCTGAGAGAGAGAGTCGAGTCACACACTGAGGAAAACGCTCTCCTTTAGTATTTTTCTTGTTTCCAGTCTAAATATCTAACAGTTCTTAAATCAAGATGCATTTACTAGATCAGTAAAGCGACATAAGATATTTTTTCTTGTTTTGTTGAAAATAAATCTAAATGAAGTGAGTTTTTGCTTAAAACAGGCAAAATGATCTGCCAATGGGGTGAGAAAAATAATCTTATTTCTGTTTGGGACGGAAACAAGAAACCGGTGGACAATGTGCACAACTTCATTACTTGAGTAAAAGTAAAAATACTACTGGTCAAATATTACTCCGTTACACGTGAAAGTTATGAAAACAGATTTTTACTGCAGTAAAAGTACAGAAGTATTTGTTTTCAAAAGTACTTAAGTATCAAAAGTAAATGTCCTTCTTTATGTCGCCGCATTATTGTATTATAGTTGTATAAATGCACATTATGTCATCATGGTTTAAGCCAGTCAGTGACGCTCCATCTGACACACTAGCAGACGACTAACTTAAACTCATTTAAATACTTGTAGAAAAGTTACAAAGCTGCTGTCACTTTAAGGCCGAATGCACGGATCCAATACACTGATACACATCTGATATTCTCACACTGTTCACCTTCACTGAAGACAGAATCAACTTTGTTTATGTGAATACTCCACTAAATGAGCATTTGGACATCCGTCTTCTTCCATTTTGCTCTAAACTATAAATCAGTGTTTAATAAATGCTGTGAAATCATTGAACTTCACGAGACTCTACAAGAGTGATTCCTGAAAGGCTTTCTGCAAAAACCCAAACACCTTTTAAAGAAGAAAAAAATCATCACTGACTTTCAAAGCTGCGACAGAAACGACTTTCGACTTTGAGGACCTTGATAGAAATGTAGTGGAGTAAAAAGGACGATATTTGTCTTTCAGATGGAGTGAAGTTAAAGTCAGAAGTTTACAGAAAAAATAATACTCCAGTAAAGTACAGATACTCAAAAAGTGTCCTTAAGTACAGGACTCGAGTGAATGTCCAGCTCTGCAAGAAACAAGATTTCAATCAGAAATAAGATTATTTTTCTCACCCCATTGGCAGATCATTTTGCCTGTTTTAAGCAAAAACTCACTTCATTTAGATTTTATTCTCAACAAAACAAGAAAAAAATATCTTAAGTTGTTTTACTGATCTAGTAAATGCATCTTGATTTAAGAATTTTTAGATATTTAGACTGAAAACAAGACAAAATGACTGAGAAAGAACAGCTTTTTTGCAGTGCACATTTACCGGGAATCCTCTTTCATTAAGCTCATGCAGTTTTAAAACCAATTCCCATTCATTACAGGACGATGTGTGAAGATACACTCCGCTTTCATCATGCCAGATGGGAGAATGGTGTCTGGAGAGGGAAGGAGTGAAGGCGGAAGAGGAAGAGAAAAAGAGGATAAATCAGGAGAGATATCGAGACAGAGAAAAGCTGCAGGGGACAGAGATGAATCTGATACTGAGGGCAAGAGCAGAAGAGCTCTCCTTTTTCCTGTCCTGATTTTAAAGGGGGGGAGGGGGGGGGGGGGGGTGAAACACTCAGTTTCAGTCAATCTCATGTCAATCTTGAGTACCTATAGAGTAGTATTGCATCCTTCATATCTCCGGAAAGTCTTTAGTTTTATTATATTAATAAAAGAAATATGGGCTGTACTGAGTCTTTCCGGAAAAAACCGAGCGCCTAGAGGCGTATCGTGTGGGCGGAGCTAAAGAATGACAAGCGCGAACAAAGCGGTGACGTCCTCAAGCGTGGAGAAGCCCATCGCTATCTCAGCTAATACAGATAATGATCCAGAATCATCCGGAGGCTGAAATAAACTGAACAGGAGAAACAGCAGCAGCAGGACGTCCGTCTCTGTGGTATGGACTGTATTTAGTGGCCTGTCAACATTTGTGTGTGTTTACTCGCAGTTTATGAGGACATGATTCGGTTTATGGACTATTGTATGCGACTAAACCTTAGCAGTAGCGAGCTAAACGGTTTTGCACGTCAGACTAGTGTAACGTTATACAGAGAACAGCAATGGAGTCCGTTACAGAGAACAGCAATGGAGTCCGTTACAGAGAACAACAATGGAGTCCGTTAGCGCATTTGACTGACGAAGCGGCGATCGTGTCGTTTACTGATGTTTACTCACGCGACGATAGCCGACAGCACAGACATCTGAAGCAGTTTAACTCACCGGCTGCTTCCAAAGCAGGACCGCTCCGTCAGAAACACACTTCTTTGGTATGATTTGGTGAAGTCCTGACAGCAGTGACCGTGGAGATCCACTTTGTGACGCGACTGAAGCGATGTTGTGAAGCTTCCCGTCATTTCTGCGTTCAAATCGGTTCAAATGCAGCGCTGCCTTCCCAGAATGCTGTGCTGAAGCGTTGAAGTCGCTCGACGTCACCCATAGGAATAAAGTGGAGCGCGGCGCGGCGCTGCGCGGACTATAATGACAGAAGTGTTCACGGACGACTGGATCTGCAGCTGAGCGAGTGTTTATGGGCGTGCATTTCCTCTCTCGCTCGCGCACCCTACTGGGAGAAGAGCCCGTACGGCCCATACAAGGACCTTCCGCTCTCAGGACGGAGGTCAACAACGATTAACGACGTGATCGACGTCAAGCCGACCCATACTCGAAAAAAACTCGCCGAAACTTGTGAGAAACCGGAAGGAGTATTTTTGACACAGAAATACTCCATCAAACGTCCAACATTAGTTTTTGAAACTTTGTCTATGTTTAGGATGGGAATCCAAGTCTTTAACAGTGGAAAGCTCAGTATGCATGAAGAAGCACCCCCCCCCCCCCCTTTAAGGGGCGTGTCTGTTGTGAGACTTCAGAGTAAACGCCCACTGCTGTGATTGGCTGACATCTTTGCATATGAAATAGCTAAGTTTATCACGTGGAACTTTTAACAGGTTTTTACTATTACAGCTCTCAACTGATCGTGGAAAGTGCTGCTTATATCATTATATTCAGATCTATAGCATGAAAGGTTGCAGTGATGATCATTGTAGCAGATCACACACACATTGAGCTCATTAGAACTCGATTTCTGCACACTAACGAATGCTTTCATCATAACTAGTATAATAAGTAGTCCATATCTTAAAAGTCTGTTTGCAAAACCGGCACTGAAATTGCGAGTGAAATGTAGCGAATACACATTAATAACGCTCAACTGAGACACTCACACTGATGAAGATAAATCAGCTCATTCCTAGCATTAGGATCCTTTGGAAGGGAATGTTATCTGTAGTCGCTCGTCTCTCCTTGTCATCTCACTAACACTCCAGTGGGCGGAGCCAGAGCTGTGGTGATGAAGTGGGTGGAGCCAGAGCTGTGGTGAGGAAGTGGGTGGGGCCAGAGCTATGGTGAGGAAGTGGGCGGGCCAGAGCTGTAGTGATGAAGTGGGCGGGGCCAGAGTTGTGTGATAAAGTGGGCGGGGCCAGAGCTGTAGTGATGAAGTGGGCGGGGCCAGAGTTGTGTGATAAAGTGGGCGGGGCCAGAGCTGTAGTGATGAAGTGGGCGGGGCCAGAGTTGTGTGATGAAGTGGGCGGGGCCAGAGCTGTAGTGATGAAGTGGGCGGGGCCAGAGTTGTGTGATGAAGTGGGCGGGGCCAGAGTTGTGTGATGAAGTGGGCGGGGCCAGAGCTGTAGTGATAAAGTGGGCGGGGCCAGAGTTGTGTGATGAAGTGGGCGGGGCCAGAGCTGTGGTGATGAAGTAGGCGGAGCCAGAGTTGTGGTGATGATCTTCTTCTGCAGAGGTGGTCTTTCTCCATCTATTATAGAATCATGTGCAGCCGGCACGTACGGTATAAGGGACCTTGTAAATAAACCTTGACATGTATTTAGTTTGTGAGGTGAGTGCTGGGGCAGCTGACAGAACCATCTCTCTTAAGTCCTTGCTCTTTTGTTCTTGTTAATACATTTTTGATGCTACGCCTCTACTGCCTCTAGACGAAAGGGGACGTACCAGTATGTTTGTGTGTGTGTATGCGTATATCCTCAGGATCCATAAGAAACCCGCTCAGACAAGAGTGCTTTCAGCTTGAATTATTTACACAGAGATAAAATATTGAAACAGTATGGCGTGATAGGGACTCATAGTCTCCGCTGAGTTGGACCTGTCCTGGATCTTGTGCCTGTGTTGGGAAGTTTCGGCATTTTAAATATTAATTCTGTCATTCTACATCAAATCAGGCAAATTTCAGAAACTTCCCCGGCTCATGTTTTTATTTTGTTCATATTTTTTCTGTAGAAAGATCAGCATAAATAGTGATGAAAGCCAATATATGAAATGTCCCAGATGTGTACTGACTGAGTAATCTCTGTTTTCTAGAGGAGGGTCAGAATGATAATTCTCACCTGAGATCTGGAGCCAAATTACAGGCGTGATGCCTCTCGATCGGTCTTAAATATCTGGGAGAGGAAGAGGGATTCTTAGCTTTAAGAAATTTGATAACCTTCTTTTATACTTAAGTTTGAAAGTAGGAGTACATTTCATGAATTCTCAGCACTTAAGACTAAAATAGCACTTTGAGAAGCTTGATAAATACGGGCCCTGATCTGGGCCGACACTATTTGCTGTCTGGGCGTCCATCTTCATAGCTTTAGGCTCTGTTTGGTATTTAGAAAATATAGTTACATTTTTGAGAGTCATCAAACAGACATATTTGTCCAATATGTAAAGCTGTCTAGATGTCAGTAGTATAAATGAGTGTTCCAGTGTGATGGACCCGAGTCTGTCCAGATGTGTGAGTGGCCCTTTGCAGCGTTTGACGTCACTTTACTGCGTGGCAGGGGGTCTGGTGTTGCTATGGTGAGGCTCAGTAACCCCGGGGTGTCGGTAAGACAGGACCTTAATGAGGCACGCAAGCAAACAAAGGCTCTTCTCTCCCGGAGACAGGTCTAATTATCTCTGCTATAGTAGTTCAAATAAAGAACACGTCAAAGGACGACATTAAAGGAATACTAGTGAAATTATTTTTTCATTTGCTCATTATAAATTAATTCTTGCTGTCACATTTGTCTGTAAATGGCTTTATGATTCATGGCATATGATAAATCGTTTTGTTTGTTTTATTTCATGTGAAACTTGACAGCAATAAAAATAAAGACACTAAATAAGATACAAAATCAGTGTCAGTAATGATCAAACTTTGAATATGATTCATTCAGAATTAGCTCAAGTGCAGAGTTTCTCAATGCTGACCATATTCACACTGCAAAAAATGCTCTTCTTACTCAGTATTTTTGTCTTGTTTCTAGTCCAAACATCTAAAAAAAATTAAAACAAGAAGTATTTACTAGACAAGCAAAAGTAATTGTCTTGTTTTGGGGAAAAATAACTCAAAATGAAGAGAGTTTTTGCTTAAAATAAGATAAATAATCTGCCAATGGGGTGAGAAAAATAATCTTAATTCAAACAGAAAACAAGATTATTTTTCTCACCCCATTGGCAGATTATTTATCTTATTTTAAGCAAAAACTCTCTTCATTTTGATATTTTTCCTCCAGAAAACAAGAAAAAATGTCTCTTGTCATTTTACTGATCTAGTGAATGCATCTTGATTTAATAATTTTTAGATATTTGGACTGGAAACAAGAGAAAAATACTGAATAAGACGAGCATTGTTTTGCCGTGTACACCTTTAGAGTCGTCCACTTGTGATCTGATCGACCACAGTGCATCTGAACACCAGGTGTGAGCAGGCCTCCGTCCCGAATTCAGTGTCCAATAAGGGCCATGTACAACATGAGCAGTCCCTTACGATACGAACCATGGTTTTACTACAAATAAAACCACAACACCATTGTAGTTAAACCATGGTAACCACAAATGAACCATGGCTTTGCTACTATCTTAACCATGGTGGTAAAACTCTGGTTATATAAATGGTATTCAATTAGCCAAAAAAAAAGGTTACTTTTGCTATAATACCGGTAAGTGTTATTTTTCGTAAGGGCAGGGTCACTCTCTATACGACAATTCACCATGACGTCACAACAGTAATAAAGGTTCTTCCGGGCAAAGCTAGTAAATGGCTGGGGATTCAGACACAGTTAACATGATTATTGAGGGACTGATGAACTAATTCAGGAGACAGCAATACATGAAATGCCTAACCTTGCTCCAGCAGATGTAACGCTAGTCTAATACCATCATTTTAAAATGAGCCTCAGCCTGCCATTGAGTAATTATTTTAGTGACTGTTGCTGTTTGACTTAGAATATGTTAGGCTATGGTAGATGGTCTATCTCCCTGTTATCTAACTAAAAAAGGCTATGATGGTTTTCTGTTGCTCTGAGTCGGATCGGATAGCACAGACGTGAGCTTCTGACGGTCAAAAGGATAGTGTGCTGAGACTAGCGCTACTCCGCTAACGTTAGGCGTTCACTCAAACTAAACTCGCGGTGATGATGAAGCCAGTGTGGTTCACGCATCAATCATCCTTCAGCCGACAACTATGTTCTGCTTTTCCTATTTCTTCCATTGACATTCGATCAGTAGCCTACCTGACACTAGAAGTTCATAGAAGTTATACTGCACTAGAAGTTATAGCCAGCAGCCATATCACCCTGTAGCCCAAGACTGGTTTCCCACTGAAGCTTAGCAGGGCTGAGCCTGGTCAGTACCTGGATGGGAGACCAACTGGGAAAACCAGGAGCTGCTGGTAGAGGTGTTAGTGAGGCCAGCAGGGGGCGCTCACCCTGTGGTCTGTGTGGGTCCTAACGCCCCAGTATAGTGATGGTGTTAGTGAGGCCAGCAGGGGGCGCTCACCCTGTGGTCTGTGTGGGTCCTAATGCCCCAGTATAGTGATGGTGTTAGTGAGGCCAGCAGGGGGCGCTCACCCTGTGGTCTGTGTGGGTCCTAATGCCCCAGTATAGTGATGGTGTTAGTGAGGCCAGCAGGGGGCGCTCACCCTGGGGTCTGTGTGGGTCCTAACGCCCCAGTATAGTGATGGTGTTAGTGAGGCCAGCAGGGGGCGCTCACCCTGTGGTCTGTGCGGGTCCTAACGCCCCAGTATAGTGATGGTGTTAGTGAGGCCAGCAGGGGGCGTTCACCCTGTGGTCTGTGTGGGTCCTAATGCCCCAGTATAGTGATGGTGTTAGTGAGGCCAGCAGGGGGCGCTCACCCTGTGGTCTGTGCGGGTCCTAACGCCCCAGTATAGTGATGGTGTTAGTGAGGCCAGCAGGGGGCGCTCACCCTGTGGTCTGTGTGGGTCCTAATGCCCCAGTATAGTGATGGTGTTAGTGAGGCCAGCAGGAGGCGCTCACCCTGTGGTCTGTGTGGGTCCTAATGCCCCAGTATAGTGATGGTGTTAGTGAGGCCAGCAGGGGGCGCTCACCCTGTGGTCTGTGTGGGTCCTAATGCCCCAGTATAGTGATGGTGTTAGTGAGGCCAGCAGGGGGCGCTCACCCTGTGGTCTGTGTGGGTCCTAATGCCCCAGTATAGTGATGGTGTTAGTGAGGCCAGCAGGGGGCGCTCACCCTGTGGTCTGTGCGGGTCCTAACGCCCCAGTATAGTGATGGTGTTAGTGAGGCCAGCAGGGGGCGCTCACCCTGTGGTCTGTGTGGGTCCTAATGCCCCAGTATAGTGATGGTGTTAGTGAGGCCAGCAGGAGGCGCTCACCCTGTGGTCTGTGTGGGTCCTAATGCCCCAGTATAGTGATGGTGTTAGTGAGGCCAGCAGGGGGCGCTCACCCTGTGGTCTGTGTGGGTCCTAATGCCCCAGTATAGTGATGGTGTTAGTGAGGCCAGCAGGGGGCGCTCACCCTGTGGTCTGTGTGGGTCCTAATGCCCCAGTATAGTGATGGTGTTAGTGAGGCCAGCAGGGGGCGCTCACCCTGGGGTCTGTGTGGGTCCTAACGCCCCAGTATAGTGATGGTGTTAGTGAGGCCAGCAGGGGGCGCTCACCCTGGGGTCTGTGTGGGTCCTAACGCCCCAGTATAGTGATGGTGTTAGTGAGGCCAGCAGGGGGCGCTCACCCTGTGGTCTGTGTGGGTCCTAATGCCCCAGTATAGTGATGGTGTTAGTGAGGCCAGCAGGGGGCGCTCACCCTGGGGTCTGTGTGGGTCCTAACGCCCCAGTATAGTGATGGTGTTAGTGAGGCCAGCAGGGGGCGCTCACCCTGTGGTCTGTGTGGGTCCTAACGCCCCAGTATAGTGATGGTGTTAGTGAGGCCAGCAGGGGGCGCTCACCCTGGGGTCTGTGTGGGTCCTAACGCCCCAGTATAGTGATGGTGTTAGTGAGGCCAGCAGGGGGTGCTCACCCTGTGGTCTGTGTGGGTCCTAATGCCCCAGTATAGTGATGGTGTTAGTGAGGCCAGCAGGGGGCGCTCACCCTGTGGTCTGTGTGGGTCCTAACGCCCCAGTATAGTGATGGTGTTAGTGAGGCCAGCAGGGGGCGCTCACCCTGGGGTCTGTGTGGGTCCTAATGCCCCAGTATAGTGATGGTGTTAGTGAGGCCAGCAGGGGGCGCTCACCCTGGGGTCTGTGTGGGTCCTAATGCCCCAGTATAGTGATGGTGTTAGTGAGGCCAGCAGGGGGCGCTCACCCTGGGGTCTGTGTGGGTCCTAACGCCCCAGTATAGTGATGGTGTTAGTGAGGCCAGCAGGGGGCGCTCACCCTGGGGTCTGTGTGGGTCCTAATGCCCCAGTATAGTGATGGTGTTAGTGAGGCCAGCAGGGGGCGCTCACCCTGTGGTCTGTGTGGGTCCTAA
This sequence comes from Pseudorasbora parva, assembly GCF_024679245.1. Classification (NCBI taxonomy): domain Eukaryota; kingdom Metazoa; phylum Chordata; class Actinopteri; order Cypriniformes; family Gobionidae; genus Pseudorasbora; species Pseudorasbora parva. Next base: position 1,770,722 of record NC_090186.1, read on the forward strand.
CGCCCCAGTATAGTGATGGTGTTAGTGAGGCCAGCAGGGGGCGCTCACCCTGTGGTCTGTGTGGGTCCTAACGCCCCAGTATAGTGATGGTGTTAGTGAGGCCAGCAGGGGGTGCTCACCCTGTGGTCTGTGTGGGTCCTAATGCCCCAGTATAGTGATGGTGTTAGTGAGGCCAGCAGGGGGCGCTCACCCTGTGGTCTGTGTGGGTCCTAACGCCCCAGTATAGTGATGGTGTTAGTGAGGCCAGCAGGGGGCGCTCACCCTGTGGTCTGTGTGGGTCCTAATGCCCCAGTATAGTGATGGTGTTAGTGAGGCCAGCAGGGGGCGCTCACCCTGTGGTCTGTGTGGGTCCTAACGCCCCAGTATAGTGATGGTGTTAGTGAGGCCAGCAGGGGGTGCTCACCCTGTGGTCTGTGTGGGTCCTAACGCCCCAGTATAGTGATGGGGACACTATACTGACAAAGAGCACCGTATTTCGGATGAGACGTTAAACCGAGGTCCTGACTCTCTGTGGTCGTTAAAAATCCCAGGATGTCCTTCGATAAAGAATAGGGGTGTAACCGCGACATCCTGGCCAAATTTACCCAGTGGCCCCTGTCCATCATGGCCTCCTAATAATCCCCATATCCTGATTGGCTTCATCACTCTGTCTCCTCTCCACCAATCAGCTGGTGTGTGGTGAGCGTTCTGGCGCAATATGGCTGCCGTCGCTTCATCCAGGTGGTGCTGCACATTGGTGGTGGTTGAGGAGATTCCCTCTTCTATGTAAAGCGCTTTGAGTGCCTTGAAAAGCGCTATATAAATCGAACACATTATTATTATTATTATTATTTAAGTTCAGTCTCTTCCTACTTTTACTTCAGGCAGTGACTGGCAATGAGTTCGATCTTTAAAAGAGATCTGAAGTTTACTAATATTAGTCTTGAATTTCCCCAGCTGAAGATAATTATGCTCTGCTATGATTTTGCCGATGGACCGTTTTGAGAATACTTCTCTGTAGCGCCACTTTTGATGACCTTCACTCGCTTTAGCCTCCTCACCCACAGGTTTTGCTGGATATATTTACTTTTTCTCTAAAGGAAATCGATACAATCCTACACCTTTTGCTGTATATCTGGCGGCGCGACCCCAAACACAACACGCTTTAATCATAGTTTCAACTTTAATCAACAGCAATGTTCTTAACTCTGTAAGTGTTTACAGTCGCCGGCTGATCTCTTCGGTTGGTCAGGAGAAGCCGCTCGCGTTCTGCCACCCGGAGGTATCTTAGGGCTGATTGTTTACAAACATCCTGAAATGCCGTATATCAGTGCAGTTGGTGTTAGAATGCAGAATCCGTGAAAATAACCCAAACAGTAACATAGTTTTGGCCCAGATCCGGCCCAGAACTAGGAATCCACATGTTCCCGGATCTGGGCCGACACATCTCTCTTTCCATAGAGCATGTTGAATATTCATGCAGACTATTGAATGTGAACTTGTCAGCACATTAAGTGTGTAATGTTCTGCCATCATGAAATAAAGTGTGGCTATGTGCAGGATATGACCAACGATCGGCTGTAATATGGAGGATTCTTTGATTCCCATGGGAAGAGGAAGGAATGTCACACCCTCACTGGTCATGCTACTCCAGATGGGTCTTGGGAGCAGATTTTGGCAGAGCTCTCCTACATCTGCCCCAGATGAACACACTCGCTCTCCTCACATTGACTGTGGGTCTGGGCTTTCGGCAAACATCAGAATGCAAGGAATTTAGGGGGCTGATAAAATAAGGTTGTTTTTGTTTGTTTCTTCTCAAATTTTTGATGAAGTTGGTGGCTGCTGTCTGGTTTATTTACAGCAAGGTCATGGGGAAAGATATGCAGTGACGTTCAGGATGACCAGCACTGAACATGGGACTGCTCAAAGGCCAGAAAAAGCACAAAAATAGGTAACACACACACTGCAAAAAAGGCTTTTCTTACTTAGTCTTGTTTCTAGTCTAAATATATAAAAATTCTTACATTAAGAAACATTTACTAGTCAAGCAAAAGTAATTGTCTTGTTTTGGGGGAAAAATAACTCTAAATGAAGAGAGTTTTTGCTTAAAATAAGATAAATAATCTGCCAATGGGGTGAGAAAAATAATCTTAATTCAAACAGAAAACAAGATTATTTTTCTCACCCCATTGGCAGATTATTTATCTTATTTTAAGCAAAAACTCTCTTCATTTAGAGTTATTTTCTCCCAAAACAAGACAATTACTTTTGCTTGTCTAGTAAATACTTCTTGCTTTAAGAATTTTTAGATGTTTGGACTAGAAACAAGTAAGAAAAGTATATTTTTGCAGTGTATTCTCTATTAACTCTGACGTTTGCCTCAATAATCTCCTAATTTACTGCTTATTAATAGTTAGTAAGGTAGTTTTTGTAGCGTTTAAGTTTAGGTATTGGGTCGGATTAAGGGATGTAGAATAAGCTCATGCAGAATAAGGCATTAATATGAGCTCTAGAAGTGCTAATAAACAGACAATATCATAGTAATATGCATGATCATAAGACACTAGTTAATAACTGAACCTTAAAATAAAGTGTTAGCAAAAAATAAAAAGGAAATCAGTGCAAGTTTTTTGCAGTTTATTTACTCGTGACCTTGAAGCAATCCAAAAGTAATCAGATTACATTATTTTCATATTGTGATGCTTGGATTACGATAATGAATACTTTTGAATACCCTACCAACTTATTTTAACTTGTTAGATGGCCCAGTCAGCTGTGATTGGTCAGATGGCCCAGTCAGCTGTGATTGGTCAGATGGCCCAGTCAGCTGTGATTGGTCAGATGGCCCAGTCAGCTGTGATTGGTCAGATGGCCCAGTCAGCTGTGATTGGTCAGATGGCCCAGCGTGCTGTGATTGGTCAGATGGCCCAGTCAGCTGTGATTGGTCAGATGGCCCAGCGTGCTGTGATTCGTCTACTCTGCTCCTATTGGTCAGATGGATTGACTACATTTATGGTATTTTTTGTTATTTTCTGAGATATGATATGTAATTACGAACTGTTGTCCGAAAAATAGCTGTATAAAAAATACCACAGAAAAGGTGAATGTGATGAGTAAACGATGACAGAACGGTGAGTTATCCCATTTATATATAATGAGTGTTATAATAGACCCAGTTACAGGTACAGTCAGTTCATCTTCTGATGAAACCATGTGCAACCATATTAGGAATGAGCGCAAAACCGGACGTTATCTGGAAAGGCCGTGTTTATTCTGAGAAACGGATCAATTATACATAGATAAGTTCAAAAATATCAGTGTGTGTGTGTTTTACACAATAAATTATTTAAAGTAAAATAACTAGCAGTGCTGGTACAACACACATACTGCACTCAAACAGACAACAGGTCCTGTCTGAATATCAAAAACAATACTAACACATTTCGGTAAGTAACCTGTTGGTCACTGAATTGTTCGCTCTACCCATACTTTTATTTCCCAGACAGCATCATAGTGTCGGCCCAGATCCGGCCCACATCTGGGACATGTGGATTCGAAATAAACCTTGGACAAATCAACCATGTTGCTGCCTGGGTTATCATTAAGCCTCAGTTTTTGTATATCAAATTTATAAAATAAAAAAGCAGCACAACAGCCTAAGCTTTCTGTTCAAAGGCCATTTAATTTTTTCTATAATTTCCAAAATAACGTAGTATCGGCCCAGATGCGGCCCACATCTGGGACATTTGGATTCCAAATCTGGGAAATCTGGGACAACACAACCATGTTGCTGCCTGTGTCATCATTAGGCATACACTAGGTCCGAGTGTCTCTTCTGTATTGCAGGCGGACTGTGAAGGCCAAAGCCAGTGGATTGACATTTGCCGCTAGCTCCGTTTTAAAATCTGGTCTCTGACGTGCCTCTCTTCAGACAGCTGCTCATGAATTCATCATGCTCAAAGCTCAAGTTATTGTGAGACCTGGAGATCATAAGCAGTTTCTCCTTTTTAGTGTAGTCCTTCCTCATGGCCACTTGGGGCACTATAAGCCTGTCCATAGGGTCCTCTTTGTTCTCCAGTTTCGTGTATCCTTTACTATTACTGCGGTCCAATCTGGGCCAGCTAGGGTGTTTCCGCTGTTCATGCTGCACTGTCAGCATTGTTGGCGCTCTCTCTAAATCCAGAGATTTGGAATGGGCTGAAAACATGTGGCTATTGGAGCCGAGGTCTTTACGCGCCGCTCCAGGTGATAGAAATCTCCCACTTTTGGATCCAGGAGATAACGAGGAATGGGAAGATGTGGGAGATTCGGTGGCGGATTTGCTCCGGAGCAGCAGGGCGCCCGGAGGCTTGAATGCTTTGGCGATATCTGGAATAGGGACTGTTAGCGACTCCATTGACGGAGGTCTGGAGTGGACCCTGTTTTGCTCTGAGTCCTCCGTGATGCTATCGATGTCAGGCTCGTCGATGACGCAGTTGTTGAGTTTGATTACGGGGAGCGTGAAGGCGCTGATGGAAGAGGACACAATGGAGCGAGTTTGGCATTTCTTAAGCGCGCCACGCTTGTCATCCCAACGACGACCAACATCGTCCTGGAACCCAAATATGCATTCAGAACGGCCTTTATAGGTCGGAGACAACAGGCCGAATCCGCCTCGAGCCTCACTCATTAGGCCCTCGTCATCCTCCGCCGAGCTGGTCCTGTGGGAGAACCGGCCGTCTCCATCCAGACTAGGAAAGGACATGAGCGTGTTTTCTGCGAGCCGTGAGGCAAACTGGCTCTCCGGACCAAAAGAACGGATCTCTGTGTCGCCGTAAGGACCCCCGTTCGTACACTTCTGCTCCTTAATCCGCAGGCTGTGAATGTCTATGACGGTCGAGTACATGTCCCTCATGTGGATGATCTTCGTCTCACGATCCCTGTTCTCATGTAACATGGCATTAGCACAGATGAAGATAAAAATCCCAATTCCCATGGTGAAAGGACCCAGCATTTTCATCTTCTCGGAGTGCCGCTCCAAGAATTGCACGATGGAGCCCATCTGCGCTTGGTTAACCTGCGTAGCGTTCACGGGTAACTTACTTCCTGCCTTTGTGTTATGTTTAGGCCAGTATCCCAGAACAGCCATGGCAGTGCCTACCATGAGGATGAGCACTCCCAAAACCAGGAAGAATCCCGATGCCGAATACAGTCGGATCTTCCCTCTCACCACCACCACATCCGCTCTAGATTTGCGTTTGGGGCATTTCTTCTCAGGAGCGGCGGCTGGGCTCTGGACTGGCAGATAAAACTGAGAGCGGCTTGAGTCTTGTCTTTTCAATGCCGCGAGCCCCGTGATCACCCCACCTGTGGCAATCATTGCGGAGCCAATGCAAGCCTGCCAATGAAAGAATAAACACGTGTTTAAGTACGAAGCTTCAGGCATCTTATCCAGCCTGGTCTCATTGGAAAAACGGACCTGTTGCAACATTTTTGCAAACCACAAATGTACATATTGCGATAGTTTCAAAGTGAAACGTCCACTGGGTGGCGCTAAAAGCTTTTTCCAGAACAAATGTGCGTGAATCTGAAGTTTTGTTACGTTGTTTTTTTAACGTACACACACACTAAACCCTAAACCGACCGGATAGTGTTAACAAAAGCAAATGTGACAAAAATAAGATTGTGTCGATGTCATTTTATCTTGTGTTTTAAACTCGTCTTTGAGCTCTTTTATCATCACTCGTTTTTCAGCATCGCAAGGTCAAATCTGTAGCAGCTGAGCTATCGAGCAAACTTAGTACGTCAGAAAAGAGGAACATATGGAGCTGGTTAAGTCACGCAAACTCCACAATGTGTTCGCTTACAAATCACGGACTATGGTAAAGAAAGAAAAGAAACCGATAACGAATGCTCGCTGTGTTACTGCCTCTAGTGTTCATTTCTGTTGGAAACTGTCGTGATATGGACCTATTGGTATGTATTTTGTGGTTTGCATAAACATTGCCACCGGTATATTTTGCCCATGAGACCAGGATGATCTCATCTTGCTGTCTATCTCAGTCCGAGGTGTGTGGGATATTTGTTTGCTGAATCTGGTTTAAGCAATCTTCCCAGACAGTTCTATAAATAAATCATTAAAGCATGCATGTCAAAAATGCCTATTTATAAGTCTAGTAATGTGACTTTGACTGTAAGGGGCAACCAAATATACTGACACAACAACAAACAATCTACAATATACGTTATTTGATCAAATCTAAGATATTGTGCATTAACTTACTAACATAGCTAATCTTAGTGCTAGCAAAGAGCGAGTAAACTGGAATGTGTATTATCCCTTTATGACCTGTGAACAAGGATATGTAGCATTAGAACAAAAAACGTGTACTGTAGGCTAAATGGTTAGGTCAGAGAGAGACGTTATTTGTAAAGATGCATGGGGAATTACAGATATCAGACAGAAGTCTCCCATTGTACATGTCAATTGAACGGTTACAGTGTATTTAAATAAATCCCTGAGGCTCACTGCTCACATTGATAGATTATTGTAACAGGTCCCATGCTGACTGTAAGCAGTGCAAAACTTAATTAATTAACAATGAGAGAGAGAGAGAGAGAGAGAGAGAGAGAGAGAGAGAGAGAGAGAGAGAGAGAGAGAGAGAGAGAGAGAGAGAGAGAGAGAGAGAGAGAGAGAGAGAGAGAGAGAGAGAGAGAGAGAGAGAGAGAGAGAGAGAGAGAGTGCTCAAATTATCACATAGTCAAATGGAAATAAAAGATAAGGAAACAATCTAAGTGCAGCAGTATAAGATAAACAAAATATGTTTTATGGCCTCATTTCAGGGAAACGCATATGTCATTTTCTCAAACATGTACATACATGTTGCTGAAAATACCTTATATTGCCAAAAGTATTGTGACGCCCCTCCAAATCAGTGAGTTCAGGTGTTCAATCTCTTCATGGTCACAGAGAACGGGACTTGCCTGACTGCATTGTGCCAAGTGTAAAGTTTGGTGGAGGGGGGATTATGGGGTGGGGTTGTTTTTCAGGGCTTGGCCCCTTAGTTCCAGTGAAAGGAACTCTTAATGCGTCACCGAGACATTCTGGAAAATTTCATGCTCCCATCTTTGTGGGATCAGTTTGTGGACGGCCCCTTCCTGTCCCAGCATGACTGCGCTCCAGTGCACAAAGCGTCGCTCCATAAAGACATGGATGAGGAGTTTGGTGTGGAGGAACTGGACTGGCCTGCTCAGAGTCCTGAGCTCAACCCGACAGAACAGCTTTGGGATGAATTAGAGCGGAGACTGAGAGCCAGGCCTTCTCGTCCAACATCAGTGCCTGACCTCACAAATGAGCTTCTAGAAGAATGGGCAAAAATCCCCATAAACACACTCCTAAACCTTGAGGAAAGCCTTCCCAGAAGAGCTGGAGCTGTTAGAGAGGGGGGGCCGACTCCAGATTAAACCCCACGGGTTAACAATGGGAAGCTCATGTGTGTCTAGAGGCAGGCGGCACAACACTTTTGGCAATATAATGTATATCCTCTGGAACTCGACTCTCTCGTGAACGCGAGTTTATAAAGTTGTAAATCTGTAAGAATAAGGTCGTATACCCCTAGGATGAGCTGAGGGTAAATCATGGGATCTTCTTTATTTTGGAGTGAATTATTCATTTAACGCTCTTTTTATTTGTTTACTTCAACATGTAAAGTTGATTAAAAAAGTTCTGTAAAATCTTTTGTAAAATAAGTAGCATGCCATGCTTTTAGATCAAAGGACAACAATTAAAAGGAACAGTTCATCCAAAATGTATGTGTTCATTTCTTCTGTGAAACATAAAATGAGATGTCAGACAGACTGTCAGCTTCTGTTCGGCATAAAAGAAATGAGGATGGTGTACAAAAAAATAACATTATGAAAAAGCACAGCTTAATCTAGATTGTGTTCCTCATACAAAGCTAATCAAATGTCTTCAGAAGACTTGGAATATCGCACACAAATGAATGTCCTTTTGTAATATTCACACCATTCACTTTTTGTGTATTCACTTTAATCTTTAAAATCTATCTTTTTATCTATCCGTCCATCCTAACCTTTGAAAACGTAAGCTTTTAAAACCCGTTCAAACTCTCTGGTCAGGCTTTTTCACGCACTCTTCAAAGTTTGTCTTGACTGATCTTTTTTTAATCTAGTTGTTATAGTTATCGTTTCTCTAGTGCTCATTTGATCGATTGATTAATCAGCCAAAGCAACTGATGACTAAAGGAAAGGCTAAATGTCGAAACACACAGAACACATGAGATCCTAGCGATCGAAGCTGAACCCAACAAGCACATCCACACAGTCAGAGTCCAGAAGAGATATTGGGTTTCTCTTCTGATGATCCCTCTCAGGGTAAACTCATCGATATCTGTGGCAGAGAGAGGGGGACTGTCTAATAAATGAATGACTAGATGAATTTACTAATAAATCAAATGGTCAGTCCACTATACAAATCACAAGGGAGGAGACTGGACAGTTTGTCCACTTCCATTGGGATTTTCATTTCCATTGTTAGGATTACATTTTCACACACTGCAAAAAATGCTTTGCTTACTTAGTGTTTTTGTCTTGTTTCTAGTCCAAACATCTAAAAATTCTTAAAACAAAAAGTATTTACTACAACAGGGGTTTTCAAACTGGGGTCCGGGGGTCCTCAGAAGGTTATAAGGGGTCCTCTAGAAAATTTCAGGGGCTAAAAAGACTAAGCAAATGGTTAAAGTCTACTGTTCATTCAGGTTTTTCTCACTATAGTCCACTAATATTTGCCTTTATCTCGCTCACTGGGGTTCTTAACGCAGTGCATAAGCTGCTTACATACAATTATTGTGTAAGTTGCTTATACAAATAATTTTTAATGGAAAATGTTCTTCAGGTTTATACATCCAACATTAAGTATAGTCAATTTAAGTTTGGAAAAAGTATGTTGTATTTATAATATCAGACTTACTATTTATCTAACAGTTTAAATGTTTTTTCATACATAAAAATATGTGACCCTGGACCAGAAGACCAGTCATCACAGTCGCAATAGCCAACAATACATTTGTGTGGGTAAAAATTATAAATTGTTCTTATATGCCAAACATCAGTCGGATATTAAGTAAATATAATGTCCCATGAATATATATGTATACATTTTTATTTTTAAAAAGTGACCCGTATGACTGGTTTTGTGGTCCAGGGTCACATATAGACTGATTTAAAGAAGAGGGTCCCATAAAAGGTTTATCATATTGGGGGGGTCCTTGAGATCAAAGTTTGAAAACCCCTGTACTAGACAAGCAAAAGTAATCGTCTTGTTTTGGGAAAAATAACTCAAAATGAAGAGAGTTTTTGCTTAAAATAAGATAAATAATCTGCCAATGGGGTGAGAAAAATAATCTTAATTCAAACAGAAAACAAGATTATTACTCTCACCCCATTGGCAGATTATTTATCTTATTTTAAGCAAAAACTCTCTTCATTTTGAGTTATTTTTCCCAAAACAAGACAATTACTTTCACTTGTCTAGTAAATGTTTCTTAATGTAAGAATTTTTAAATATTTAGACTAGAAACAAGACAAAAATACTGAGGAAGAAGAGCATTTTTGCAGTGCAGCAATTTTATCTCATGGAATCTTTTTAGCCTAATTATTTCTAATTATATGCAGATGAATTTGAATCAGCACTAAACAGGTGGTGCCTAAGGCCCAGTAATTAGCTGGCACGAGAAGGGTTTTGTTTTTATAATCGGCGAGATGAAGCTCGTGAAGTCGAACACTGTTGATGTGCAGCACGAGGCGAGTGCTGCAATACAAACACAAAGTTGTTCTGCTGAAAGGCAGCCGTGGAAATAAAACATTAACAGAGTTGGAAGCTGGAGGAGAGAAGAGGTGGAGATTATATAAACAAACATTAGAACAAAAGCACACATTATGAGATCATAGCCAACAGTCTTCTGGAAACGGGTACTTTAGTCTAAAGAATGCTTTAACTCTCAATGAGCCGTTCCTAATGGCCTGCGTGTTTATCAGCTGCTTCAAACATCTAATCTTTAAACATGTGTTCCAGAAGATATTCACAATCGCTTATCTCGCTATCAAAATGTTATTTCAAGCGTTGGTTTTCAGTAAAGCTACAGAGGAAGAAAGCCCTTTTAAGGAGCATTTCACGCAGTGTTAATAACAGACAACATCCCACTAGACTCGAAACTCGGCTTCAGGTGGGAGATGTCACACCTAAGACACAGCTTTTGCTCAAATCATGCACTCTTCTGCCAGAAGACACACACACACACACACACACACACACACACACACACACACACACACACACACACACACACACACACACACACACACACACACACACACACACACACACACACACTTCACTCTCAATCCCTGCTCCAGATGTAATGAATTAGAATGCAGTTCATGCATTAACTATTCTGTAAATGTTATAGATATCACATTAACATACTGAAGTGCCTCGAAATGCGGAACATAATGTTAATGTGAATAATGTTTTGATGTAATTTGTAGTGTTTGTTGACGTGTTCCCTATCCCTAATATAGAGCACTGTCTGATCGTTCCCTATCCCCTATATAGAGCACTGTCTGATCGTTCCCTATCCCCTATATAGTGCACTGTCTGATCGTTCCCTATCCCCTATATAGAGCACTGTCTGATCGTTCCCTATCCCCTATATAGAGCACTGTCTGATCGTTCCCTATCCCCTATATAGTGCACTGTCTGATCGTTCCCTATCCCCTATATAGTGCACTGTCTGATCGTCCCCTATCCCCTATATAGAGCACTGTCTGATCGTTCCCTATCCCCTATATAGAGCACTGTCTGATCGTTCCCTATCCCCTATATAGAGCACTGTCTGATCGTTCCCTATCCCCTATATAGAGCACTGTCTGATCGTTCCCTATCCCCTATATAGAGCACTGTCTGATCGTTCCCTATCCCCTATATAGTGCACTGTCTGATCGTTCCCTATCCCCTATATAGAGCACTGTCTGATCGTTTCCTATCCCCTATATAGTGCACTGTCTGATCGTTCCCTATCCCCTATATAGTGCACTGTCTGATCGTTCCCTATCCCCTATATAGAGCACTGTCTGATCGTTCCCTATCCCCTATATAGTGCACTGTCTGATCGTTCCCTATCCCCTATATAGAGCACTGTCTGATCGTTCCCTATCCCCTATCTAGAGCACTGTCTGATCGTTCCCTATCCCCTATATAGTGCACTGTCTGATCGTTCCCTATCCCCTATATAGAGCACTGTCTGATCGTTCCCTATCCCCTATATAGTGCACTGTCTGATCGTTCCCTATCCCCTATATAGAGCACTGTCTGATCGTTCCCTATCCCCTATATAGAGCACTGTCTGATCGTTCCCTATCCCCTATATAGAGCACTGTCTGATCGTTCCCTATCCCCTATATAGTGCACTGTCTGATCGTTCCCTATCCCCTATATAGAGCACTGTCTGATCGTTCCCTATCCCCTATATAGAGCACTGTCTGATCGTTCCCTATCCCCTATATAGTGCACTGCCTGATCGTTCCCTATCCCCTATATAGAGCACTGTCTGATCATTCCCTATCCCCTATATAGAGCACTGTCTGATCGTTCCCTATCCCCTATATAGAGCACTGTCTGATCGTTCCCTATCCCCTATATAGTGCACTGTCTGATCGTTCCCTATCCCCTATATAGAGCACTGTCTGATCGTTCCCTATCCCCTATATAGAGCACTGTCTGATCGTTCCCTATCCCCTATATAGAGCACTGTCTGATCGTTCCCTATCCCCTATATAGTGCACTGTCTGATCGTTCCCTATCCCCTATATAGAGCACTGTCTGATCGTTCCCTATCCCCTATATAGAGCACTGTCTGATCGTTCCCTATCCCCTATATAGAGCACTGTCTGATCGTTCCCTATCCCCTATATAGAGCACTGTCTGATCGTTCCCTATCCCCTATATAGAGCACTGTCTGATCGTTCCCTATCCCCTATATAGAACACTGTCTGATCGTTCCCTATCCCCTATATACTGCACTGTCTGATCGTTCCCTATCCCCTATATAGAGCACTGCCTGATCGTTCCCTATCCCCTATATAGAGCACTGTCTGATCGTTCCCTATCCCCTATATAGAGCACTGCCTGATCGTTCCCTATCCCCTATATAGAGCACTGTCTGATCATTCCCTATCCCCTATATAGAGCACTGTCTGATCGTTCCCTATCCCCTATATAGAGCACTGTCTGATCGCTCCCTATCCCCTATATAGAGCACTGTCTGATCGTTCCCTATCCCCTATATAGCGCACTGTCTGATCGTTCCCTATCCCCTATATAGCGCACTGTCTGATCGTTCCCTATCCCCTATATAGAGCACTGTCTGATCGTTCCCTATCCCCTATATAGTGCACTGTCTGATCGTTCCCTATCCCCTATATAGTGCACTGTTTGATCGTTCCCTATCCCCTATATAGAGCACTGTTTGATCGTTCCCTATCCCCTATATAGTGCACTGTCTGATCGTTCCCTATCCCCTATATAGTGCACTGTTTGATCGTTCCCTATCCCCTATATAGAGCACTGTCTGATCGTTCCCTATCCCCTATATAGTGCACTGTCTGATCGTTCCCTATCCCCTATATAGAGCACTGTCTGATCGTTCCCCATCCCCTATATAGAGCACTGTCTGATCGTTCCCTATCCCCTATATAGAGCACTGTCTGATCGTTCCCTATCCCTTATATAGAGCACTGTCTGATCGTTCCCTATCCCCTATATAGAGCACTGTCTGATCGTTCCCTATCCCCTATATAGCGCACTGTCTGATCGTTCCCTATCCCCTATATAGAGCACTGTCTGATCGTTCCCTATCCCCTATATAGAGCACTGTCTGATCGTTCCCTATCCCTTATATAGAGCACTGTCTGATCGTTCCCTATCCCCTATATAGAGCACTGTCTGATCGTTCCCTATCCCCTATATAGTGCACAGTTTGATCGTTCCCTATCCCCTATATAGAGCACTGTCTGATCGTTCCCTATCCCCTATATAGAGCACTGTCTGATCGTTCCCTATCCCCTATATAGAGCACTGTCTGATCGTTCCCTATCCCTATATAGAGCACTGTCTGATCGTTCCCTATCCCCTATATAGTGCACTGTCTGATCGTTCCCTATCCCCTATATAGAGCACTGTCTGATCGTTCCCTATCCCCTATATAGAGCACTGTCTGATCGTTCCCTATCCCCTATATAGTGCACTGTCTGATCGTTCCCTATCCCCTATATAGAGCACTGTCTGATCGTTCCCCATCCCCTATATAGAGCACTGTCTGATCGTTCCCTATCCCCTATATAGAGCACTGTCTGATCGTTCCCTATCCCTTATATAGAGCACTGTCTGATCGTTCCCTATCCCCTATATAGAGCACTGTCTGATCGTTCCCTATCCCCTATATAGCGCACTGTCTGATCGTTCCCTATCCCCTATATAGAGCACTGTCTGATCGTTCCCTATCCCCTATATAGAGCACTGTCTGATCGTTCCCTATCCCTTATATAGAGCACTGTCTGATCGTTCCCTATCCCCTATATAGAGCACTGTCTGATCGTTCCCTATCCCCTATATAGTGCACAGTTTGATCGTTCCCTATCCCCTATATAGAGCACTGTCTGATCGTTCCCTATCCCCTATATAGAGCACTGTCTGATCGTTCCCTATCCCCTATATAGAGCACTGTCTGATCGTTCCCTATCCCTATATAGAGCACTGTCTGATCGTTCCCTATCCCCTATATAGTGCACTGTCTGATCGTTCCCTATCCCCTATATAGAGCACTGTCTGATCGTTCCCTATCCCCTATATAGAGCACTGTCTGATCGTTCCCTATCCCCTATATAGAGCACTGTCTGATCGTTCCCTATCCCCTATACAGAGCACTGTCTGATCGTTCCCTATCCCCTATATAGAGCACTGTCTGATCGTTCCCTATCCCCTATATAGAGCACTGTCTGATCGTTCCCTATCCCCTATATAGAGCACTGTCTGATCGTTCCCTATCCCCTATATAGAGCACTGTCTGATCGTTCCCTATCCCCTATATAGAGCACTGTCTGATCGTTCCCTATCCCCTATATGTCAGAATGGGAAAGAAAGGTGATTTAAGTTATTTTGAGCGAGGCAGGGTTGTTGTAGGGTTTACAAAGAATGGTGTGAAAAGTGAAAAACATGATTCAAGCCGACTGATTCAAGCTGATAGAAGAGCAACTTTGACTGAAATAACCACTCGTTACAACCAAGGTATGCAGCAAAGCATTTGTGAAGCCACAACACACACAACCTTGAGGTGGATGGGCTACAACAGCAGAAGACCCCACCGGGTACCACTCATCTCCACTACAAATAGGAAAAAGAGGCGACAATTTACACAAGCTCACCAAAATTGGACAGTTGAAGACTGGAAAAATGTTGCCTGGTCTGATGAGTCTCGATTTCTGTTGAGACATTCAGATGGTAGAGTCAGAATTTGGCGTGAACAGAATGAGAACATGGATCCATCATGCCTTGTTCCCACTGTGCAGGCTGGTGGTGGTGGTATAATGGTGTGGGGGATGTTTTCTTGGCACACTTTAGGCCCCTTAGTGCCAATTGGGCATCGGTTAAATGCCACGGCCTACCTGAGCATTGTTTCTGACCATGTCCATCCCTTTATGACCACCATGTCCCCATCCTCTGATGGCTACTCCGGCAGGATAATGCACCATGTCACAAAGCTCAAATCATTTCAAATTGGTTTCTTGAACATGCCAATGAGTTGACTGAACTAAAATGGCCGCCAGTCCCCAGATCTCAACCCAATAGAGTATCTTTGGGATGTGGTGGAACGGGAGCTTCGTGCCCTGGATGTGCATCCCACAAATCTCCATCAACTGCAAAATGCTCTCCTATCAATATGGGCCGACATTTCTAAAGAATGCTTTCAGCAGCTTGTTGATCAATGCCACGGAGAATTAAGGCAGTTCTGAAGGAGAAAGGGGGTCAAACACAGGATTAGTGTGTGCTCCTAATAATCCTTTAGGGGAGTGTGTATACTCATTGAAAATGACAGCAGATCTTGAATCAAGCCTCCACAAGAGGGCCCAGTGAGTAAATATAATCCACACAGCACTCAAACATAGCTGTTAACAAAAGTGCTTTCCCCCATAAAACTATTATTAATTTTAAACTGAATTAGGTGCATTTTAAAAGCACCTGTAAAGTGTCCATTGTGAACCGAGCCACTCAAAACACTTTATTATGAGCCGCGTCTTCACTTTGCAGGCGCTCTGATTTTGGATTGCTTTAAAAGTGCTCCAAATTCAGTTCATTTTAAAATTAATAACATTTTGTGGATAGGAATGTATTGCATTTAACCAGTTTTGCAATGAGAAGCAGTTTCGTAAGCTTTCTCAGCTTCTCTCTGTGCCTGTCTTCACACTCACAGAATCCCACAGGAAGCCTCTCGCCGTAATGTTGCCAAAGAGAGGAAAATGGTGGATTAAGAAGGTAAACAGCGTCAATTTTCACTCACTGGTTTGAGTAGAGCCAACTCAAATTAAACAAATGAGTTCAAACAAATGAACTTTTGAGCATTTAGAACTTTCTTTTTCTTTTGAGTTCTCAAAACTGACACTTTTCCAGCATGATTAGCCAAAATTAAGTGTTCCATTATGTTTCAGTGCACGATTAATGTCAAGCGAGAGATTCTGTAGTGTTTAGTGTTTTGTTATGCTAGTTTAGAGGCGTTTCTGTTATGTTGGTTTTGTGACGAGTGGAGCATGAGCTTACCCAGCAAGCAATTTTGCATCTAAAAGACGTCTAATAACCATCTAAACACAGCCAGACGTCTAGGCTAAACTTGGGCTGTCAGTGAAAATCTAATAGACGTCTAACCATAGCCCAAGATTAGACGGCTATTGAATGACTACATATATATGTCTAAAGCCCCTTTCACACTGCACGTCCAACCCGCAATATTCCCGGAGCATTGCCGGGTCGCCTTCTGTGTGAAAGCAACCACGTCCCGGGATTGATTACTGAATTCGACCCGGGTCGGGGACCTAGTAACATTGGGGGATTCGACCCGGGACGAGCGCTGTGTGAAGAAAAGCCGAAACTAATGCCGCAGCGTGTGCGTAGTTATCGTGCGACTCCTAGAGCTTGTTTTTTCAGTAATACAACCCTGCAGTGCCAGAAGAGCTCGTCCGTGTTTTAAACGCAGAGAGTGTTCGTATACAAAAGAAACTAAAATTAAACAAGCAGAAATGAGCGCAAACTGGACACAAGTCGAGACCGCGGACCTCCTTACTATCCGCCCTGAAGCGGAGATCGCTCGCCGTTATACGTCACATCCGGATGTCACGTGTCGACTCGACCCGGGACCGTTACGGGTTGTGTGTGAAAGCGCACATATTACGGTATTTCGCTGGCAGTGTGAATGGACCAAATCTAGCGGCCCGGGAACAAATGCCGGGTCACATTATCCGTGTATTTGCCGGAATCGCAGTGGGAAAGGGGCTAAATAGACAGCAAATATGGGTCTAGGCTAAATTTGGGCTGTCAGTCAAAATCTAATAGACGTCTAACCATAGCCCAAGGATAGACTAGTCATCAAATAGACGGCTAACAAATGACTAATATATACATTTAATAGACAACAAAATGGCTAAAGGATTCTTTTCACTCAAATATAACAGGTTCTAAAAAATAACAATCCATCCAAACACATTAAATATAAAGGTTTTATTTAGAAAAAGAACATTAACAACATAGACAACTTAAGATAATACAAAAAGATCAAAACATAACAATGACCAAATAAAATGTTAAAAATAAAATTAAATATAAAATTAAGATAAGAAATATGGAATACTAACAACGTAATATAAAAAGAAATATATATATATAAAACTCAAACTCTGTTGCTGCTGGTCAGTCGGTCATCATGGCATCTGCCAAATAAGAAACAAAACATTGCACAAGAAAAGCGTTGTTGACATCATAATGTTTTACTTTATTTACAGTAATTGTGATGAAGTCATTCTCTTTGCTTGGATGCGCACTAGAGCTGGGCAATAAAAGGTTAAGATACATGTATGTGACATGTTTAAAGAGATAGTCATCATTTACTCACCCTCGAGTTGCTCCAAACCTGTATGGGTTTCTTTCTTCTGTTGAACACACACACACATATATATTTTGAAGAATGTTGGTAACCAGGCATCTGATGGTAGCCACTGACTTTCATTGTAGGAAAATAAATACAATGGAAGTCAATAGGGCCCATAAAGCTTCTGATTACCCAGATTCTTCAAAATATCTTCTTTTGTGCTCAACAGAAACAAACAACTTGAAGGCGAGTAAATTACAGAATTTAAATTTTGGGATTTCAGAATTTAAAAGATGTTTTAGCCATTATGTTGCAATGAGGTTAATGATTGGGAATGGTTTAAGGCCAAAGTGAATTTCTGATCTTCTGTCACATCATGATCCATCCTCTCAGGTCATCTGGGTCAGGTCTGCTTTCTGTCCCCCGAGTCAAAACTAAACACGGAGAAGCACAATTCAGTTTTTATACATAACATATCTTGAATGAACTCAAAGAAAACCTGCAGTCCTGTGGCAACTCTTCATTTATTTTAAATCAGGGTTTAATGTTTGCCACTGCCTTTTATTAACTGGAGAGGAATAATGATACATTTCTTACACTGCACTGTAAGTTTTACTCTCCTGTTATCATGTTTTTTATTTGTGTTTGTTTTTTTATAGAACAATGTCTTCTTATATTTGACTTTTTAAATTCCCCAATGTTGCTTTTATGTTTTATGTAAAGCACTATTGGCTTGGTGAAATGTGCAATTCAAATTTGCCTTGCCAATTCAAAGACTCATATTTTCATATAACGTTAAATATCCAAAGAGTAAAAGGATATTTGTGGCTTTCATGACAAACTATAATAGGTTGCACGTTTCTTGTTTATCCCCTTGAAGGTGTACATGTAGCATGCTAACCACATGGCTTTATTCTACAATGTTACTTAGCTAAAATCTCACCGTTCATACACGATAACAAATAATGTATATAATGAGCATATGTCAAAACGAAAACACAGATACTTACAAGGCCAAATCATGTCGTTTAACGTTTGCTGTTGCCCGTTGTTGTTCTCCGATCTCCTCCTCCTCTTGTGGAAAAACAAAGACTCCACCCGACGGAAGTGTTTTCACCTGCCGTCGCAGTAGCACAGGCTACGGTTGGCACCCAGCGGTTGAGAGTTGTAATTGTTTTTTTTTCAAATATATCTAGCTTACGATTTTCTTTGACTGACTTACATTTTAAGTGAATGTTATGCGGGACAGCAAAGCTCAAACTAATTCAAATGTTTACAAATGGGTGGGCTAAAAGCAGACTACACATAGCCCTTCTAATTCAGAGCTAAATCATGGCTATAGATAGACCATGACATGAAATGACACATCTTGCAGATATTATTGACAATGCGAACATGATGTAATATTAACCATATCATGTGCTACATTGCCAAAAACTACAATTAATCAGTTTAGTCTTTTGACTAAAGGTGGGCTACGAATAGCCGGTCTATAGGAGCTAAACCGTGGCTACACACAGCCTATGCACATATCATTTTAAAGAAATGATACCAAACACCTTGTAATCACTGTTAACTTTGCTTACATGATGGAATATCATACATCTCACAAGTTATTTGGACAAAAATTACATGTAACTAAACTCAAGATTCTTTTGGCTAAAAGTGGTCTACTCATAGCCGGACTATATCAGGTCCTAGACGGTGAAATGACGGCTATTGCTTGCTGGGTAGTTTGAGAACAGATATACGTTATATTTATTATATTGCTGTACTTATTCAGCAAGTGCTGTGCTAATGCTTTCAAATCATTGTGTTACCAATTAGCAAGAAGGTTTGCTGAATTAACGTTAGCTAGTTGAAGACAAGTTTACTAAAATGTGCGATTACATGATATTTTTAAGAAATGTATGAATTAGCTTAGTCAAATATTTAAAGTTCAGAGCAATTAAAATGAATGATTACCAAAATAGAGAGTTGAGCTGGAGAACAATCATCAGTTTCTGTCCATCAGTGATCCAAACAGTGTCTAATAACACACATCAGATATTAAAGCGGCGATAGTGTTGCCATGGTTACTGCACAATAACACCGGCGGGTAACGCGAGGATGGCGTCACTGATAGGTGACACACAGTTTTTTTCTTAATTTGTTTATTATTTTAGGAAAATATCACATTCATAAATGTCGATGGGCAAAAAATACACCTAATTTGATTCAATTTAAGTTTGAGCTTTGTCAGTATCTTAAGTCATTGGAGGGTGTAAAGAACACCAAGGCAAAACAAACTTTAGACTGCTGTAAAGCCTTGAATCTTTATCCTTTATAAAGACTTTTGTATTTATTTTGTAACTGGAAATATGGATTTGATCTCAATACCGCTGTGTATATAGTTATTCATCCTTATGTTGTTGTACATTCTAATTATTTTATTTGTATTATTGCATTTTGTATTATTAGCCTACTACTTTTTTCTCTTGCTGTTAATAAAACACACACACACGCACACACACACACACACACACACACGGTTTGTGTGGGATAATTGGGATAATGAGCACAAATCGGCTAAATGAATGCTCTAGCGGATATATTAATCCTAAAATCTTTAAGTGGCTGTCATCAGGAATGCTTTGGAATATAGACCTGTGTCTGATCTCGAGATTGAAACACCTCAAAAAATGAAAGTATGAAAGAGTTATGGAAGTTTACATTTAATGTAAATTAAATGTACTGTGCAAATTTTTTTTTCATACTACTACGAATTCTAAGTATTTTTGTTACTTTGTGTATGTATTTGTGTGTGTGTATGTGTGTAAGTTTGTGTGAGTGAGTGAGTGTGTGTGTGTGTGTGTGTGTGTGTGTGTGTATGTGTGTGTGAGAGAGAGAGAGAGAGAGAGAGAGAGAGAGAGAGAGAGAGAGTGTGTGTGTGTGTGTGTGTGTGTGTGTGTGTGTGTGTGTGTGTGTGTGTGTGTGTGTAGCACAATTATCATATATGCTCTTCAATATTGGTCTTGTTCTCATCTGTCTGATGGAGACTCTAACCTTTAATAAACACTCTCATCATGCACACAAACTGAACCACTAATAAACAAAATGACTCGCGAGTCGTGAAGAAACACACCTGAAGTGTGTGCGTAATGACACACAATCCCTGTAACCCTTAAACAAAACGACCTGCAGATGCAGGTGTGTGTGTGTGTGTGTGTGTGTGTGTGTGTGTGTGTGTGTGTGCAGATTCAGTGACTGATGATGTTTCCTGATCAATCATACACACCTGTGTGTGAGATCCTCCTCCTGGTGTTATGTGTCCATTACGCACAGGCAGATCTCGCGATCATCATCATATTTCCGCTCCAGCGAAGAGGATGGTTTAGCTGGTGCTCTGCTTTAAAAGCGGTGTTATTATTGTAGTTTCATAACTCAGTCCGTCGCATTCTCTGTGTTTGGACGTTTGGAGAGAAAACTTCCATCTGAGCGCGCGCGTCCTCTCCATCTCCACCCAGCGCGCGCGCCAACAGCTGGAGACGCGCTCGCGACAAACTTCACGATTCTCCAGCAAAACAAACCAAAATAATAATAATAATGTTCTGGACGAAAATATCTCAAAGTTCTTTCTTTCCTTCCTCTTTTCCTTCAGCCCCCGAGTCGAGCGGCTTTCCTCGTCTATAAATCCACAGCAGACCATTCAAAGGCGAGCGCGATGAGTTCCCTTAGACGCGGGAATAATCCCTGATCGTGTCGATGAAAGGCACTCATGTTTGGTTGCATTATTAAAGTAAATCATAAACGCGAGTGTTGTTCGTGAAGTGTCGAGACCGCGCGCGGATCGTTTGTAACGAGCAGAGCGCGAGCGTTGCCTTTGTACTCCCACGTGACGCCATTCCCGATGACGCACATTGACAGAGGGAGAGAGAGGGTGCGAATTTTAATAAGTCATTTACGTGGGATTGAAAAAAAAAGTAACAGTATGTTTGGGCAAATCAACACTGACACGATAATGATAATGTGTGTAAACATCTCGTTATTTAAACAAGCACAGCTGCCGTCATCATAATCTCTCCATGTGCATTTTTAATGACAGTAATATCTGAGATCTCTACAGTAGTCTCGCGCGTGTGGGCGTGGCGTCTGAGGCTGGAGTGAGATATGACATGAGCCGAGTCAATAACACGCCTATTTCGGTCAAGCAACTCATATTTAATGTCATCTTATACTGTAAATCACCCCGTGCCCGATTAAATCAAAATAGACAGTTCTTAAAATATGGAATATTTCAGTGTTGATTCTAATTCGTGCGTTAAATGATTTCTGGTAATCTTGAATCAGAATAAATGTATCATTTCTCTGATGATGAAGAGAAGTTTTTTCAACAACAAAAAAAGAGTACAAAATGGTACATTTTAAGGTACAAGTGGCCGTCACTGGGGTGGTTTTTGTACCTCTCAGCCCCCGTCCACACGAAGCCAGCACTTTCCCAATCCGATCTTTTTTTCCTCCTCGTTTCACTGCGTCCACACGAGATTACCGAAACGGACTAAAAACGATGTAGTATACATGCCAGGCCATTGCGTGGCGCTGTAATTCTACCACAGAAATACACTAAAAACAGAGAAGAAGAGTTGTGGCTAGCAGGGGTACAGCAGTGGTCGGTGGTGAGGGAGAAATCTCACGATAAAATAACAATAAATACATTTGCTACTTAACAGATGTGTTTTATTAACGCCTGCACCGACCCCAACCCAAAACACACCCTTACAGTAACGCCACATTCACACGGGGCGTAGGCGTTAACGCTTCCCATTTACTTTGAATGGGTGACATCATCCGTTGCCGAACTGAATTGTGGGTTCCGTCGCGGCGCTTCACTCGCGTTGCAAGCGGCAGAAGTTGAAGAATTCTCAACTTTTCAAGCGCCAGCGGAGGCGTCATCCAATCAGATCGCCGTATGCAAATATCCTACAGCAGACGCTAGCCAATTGCGTTCATTACTGCTCCGTGAACCATCCAGACTATAGACCGTTAAAAATCCAGACGCAGCTCCTGGACCACTACGTGATATTCTTCCTGCTGTCGGCGCTTTTTCGGGATTTAATGTTCTTAACAGCTTCGTGCACCTGTGCAGTGCGCTGACAACAACTACACGGGCAATCGCACTCGCACATACAACCAAAAAAGGCGCTTTTTTGTGTTGTGTTTTGGTCCAAGCGGCAAGTTAATGTGATTGGCTGTTGTCACTATGACGATCGCGTCAGCACCCAGCTTCAGCCACGCCCTCCGTCAAGCGTTAACGCCTACGCCCCGTGTGAATGCGGCGTAATGCAGATACGGTCATTAAATGAGGCGATATTGATGAGCTCATGCCCAGTGCCGTAGCTGTACCCCTTAACTCTTCACCGTGCTGGACGTAGTGTGATGACATCACCGTTTCAGAAAATATACGGATTCGCTGTACACACGAAGACGGAAGATAATCGTTTTCAGATTTATCCGCTCTGGGACCCGGTTTCAAAAAATATCGGATGCATGCTTCCAAAACGCCGGATCCATGTGGACGAAAGGCTGATACGGTACAAAATTTATACGTATACAGCTAAACGCGTCTCCGTGTGGACGGGGCCTCAGTCTGGGATAGGCCAGTTCAGTCCTAGAGATCTGATGTCCTCCAGAGTTTAGCTCCAACCCTAATAAGCCACCCCAGTATAAAACTCACGGCTCCCAGCATGCATTGCAGCATTAATTATGTCACCATTGTTGAGATTCATGAGCTGATTATTGATATCTGTGTGGGTCTAAACGCTTCCCCCTTTATAATGTTTTTAAAAACCAATATTTAAAACGTCTGATCTGTGACAAGCAAGTATTGTTGGTGAATATTATTCAGTGATGAGTTTAGTCAAACACTATTCTTCCTGATACCGTTTGTTTTGAACAGATTATGTGTTTCGTTTCCACTGTAACGAAAACCACAAACTCACTTAAGAATCGGAGTCAAACGGCCCACCCAA